>NC_048894.1:145006561-145306561 GCF_011077185.1 Oxyura jamaicensis
GGAAGGAAGGAAGGAAGGAAGGAAGGAAGGAAGGAAGGAAGGAAGGAACGATTAGGGAACACTTGAGACAACTAGCAAAAGATCAGTTTAAAACAAAAATAAAATGCTTGCATGCTGAGTAGTGAATCTCTGGAGCTTGCTGCCACAGGAATCTGTGGATTCAGACAGTATTAGCATGTTCATGATGGGATTAAGCAAATCAATGAATGATGGGTCTGTGTGCTAAAAGGATGAAGGAGGAATGGATACTCTAGTATCCCTCATCCATCAGTTGTGCATGCTGAGTGCTACGGGAAAGAGCTGCACATAACAACCTGCTCACATGTTTGTCCTAAATAGCAGTCTCTCTTGCCACCACCAGAAAGCAGTGGGTTAGATGGCTCACCAGTGTGACCCATGGGGTGTCTCTCACCTTCTGCTGTTCAGCAAAGAAGCTTGTGATGTTCCAAGTGGTGAAGTTCCCCTGTGGGTTACAGCCTCACATACACAGCCCATCCTTACGTTACTGAAATGCTGAGTGCATTTAATCAGAACTGATAGTTTAAAATCAAGCCAGCCAAGTTAAGAGTTTAAGGAAAATGTACAACTTGTATGCCCCAGCATAAACAGAGATCAGGAAGCTCTGTTTGGTACATATGAATAACAGTGCTGGCTCCTGGTCCTTCACATCACAATGGAAGAACAAGAGGTAAAATCAGGTCATGCTCTTATGCACAGTTTTGGGAACAGTGAATGGATACAATACAAGCAGCCCAAGTTAGCTGAGAAAGTTCTCTTGTCCTTTACTGCTTTTCAGACTTTCCCCAAACAAATATTTCATCAGTGACACGCTGAAAACTAAGCATCTAAGCTTGTACATGTACAAGGTTATTGAAACAGAAGTTTCACAAAATCTTCTTGTTCTTTCCAAGATACTTTCTGTCCTGTTTCTCTCTTCCCCAGTTCATTACCTTTTCTTCTACAACTCTGCAAGGGCTGGGCTGCCTGTATGCACTTGCTCATGCATGCACATGCACACATTTCCTCATCCCACTCACATTTTTTGCTATCTAAATCCCATAGCATCCTGATTCAAGCCATCCATTTCCTCTGCACTATCTTTTTTGTCTTGTCTGAATAATGCAGGCCCAGTTTCCTCTATGCAGTGTCTTCAGTCTCAACACGCCTTGCTGACGTTTCATCCCTTCCTCTTCTCATATTCCTCACCCCTTTATTAATCTTTCCTGTTGTCAGCATTTACCAATTAGCTTTGTGTTAGACAGAAGACAGGGATGCTAGTCATTGGAGTGACTCAAGCCATACCTCTTGCAGGGCTGTGGGACCAGGTCTGCTTCTGGGCATGCCACTGGTGCCAGCAATGGCTGTCCCAGAAGGCCACAAGCAGATGGAGCAGGTGAGGATGCTCTGCAATGGCTGGAAGAAAACAACCACCGCAGTCAGGAGAGAGCCCCTGAGCCCCTGAGCCCCTGGATCTGCTCAGATGCGTGCCAGGCAGTAGGGAGCAGGCTTTTAGCAGCTGTGTTTCAGAGAGCTTCACGATAACATGCTTCCCTCAGAGAGTATCTTGTATTTGAATGTGCACTGAAGGGTAGCAAACTGCCACGGGATTCAGTGAGACTCATCTATTCTGTGAAGAGGCTGCCTGGTTTGTCTTTAATGGGAGATGAAGCGGGTCTGGAAGCTTTCAATTTTCCATCCTGCTGGCTTCAGCAGTAATGTCATGTAAATCCAAAGGGAGACAAGTGACCTTCTAGCTCAAACCATTGTGCTGGTAACACACATAAACAAAGCCTGTAGCAAGAGGGGAAGAATTTCACCAAAAACAAGGTCTAAGGAGAAGTAATTTCCTTTACCTTTCCATGCAACACTCTTGTGATAAAATGTTTCCCTTGAGTGAGTGGTATTTCAGACCCCCTGCCACCTGAGAGGTTTAAACTCACCTCTCCCATTGTCTGAAGAGATCATTAAACATCTACTCATTAGGACTGAAACAACTCACAAACACACGTCCATGCTGAAGTTACACGATACTCCATAAAACAGTCTTGTATTCACAAGGCAACAGCATCAGAGAACTTCAGCAGATGACTCTTTCCATTGTATCTAGATCCATGTCCAGGCAGTTTTTGAAGATGTCCGAGGAGGAGACTCCACAGCCTCTCTGGGCAACCTGTGCCAGGGCTCCTTCACCCACACAGCACAGAAGTGCTTCCTGACATTCAGGGGAACCTCCTGTGTGCCAGTTTGTGCCCATTGCTTCTTGTCCTGGCAATGGGCACCACTGAAAAGAGCCTGGCTCCATTTGCACCCATCCTTTCAGGTGTTGATACACTTTGATGAGATCCCCCCGAACGTTCTCTAGGCTCTTCTCATTTCTACATAAGACAGGCTCCAGGTTAAAATTTTAACAGCTGTAAAACACGGTCCAATTCTTGGATCATAGTCACTATCAGCCTGAATTTTTCCCTCTTCTCACACCACATGATGTGCTGACAGCTGTCCCCAGATGCAGTCTCAGGCCAGCCTGCCTCCAACAGCAGTTTGGGATGTCTCCACCCCACTGCTGCTCCTGTCCGAAGGATGCTGCTGCGTGTCCCATCCCGACCCTGTGAAGGACACCTGTCCCAAGGGGAGCTGGCAGCCTTTTCAGGACACAGGCAGGGCATATGTAGCAGCACATCCAGCAGAAAGGGGGAAAAAGGGGTTTAAAATATTTCCTATCTTTAGCGTTTGAAAAATATTGACTGTTCCAGTGTAACAGTGTGCCCCTTGTGGCTTGCTCCACAGCTTAGGCCAGCTCTCCCCTTTGATGTTTTGCCCACAGTATAATAAAATTCAACAGAGAAAAGAAAAACAGCTCATCTCCTTGAGAGCAATGAACAAACGAACTGCAAATGTGAACTGGAACTGTAGGTTTGTTTTGTTTTGTTTTGTTTTGTTTTTCAGATTCTTTTATGTTAAGTGGCCTAAAACGATACTGTAAAATTCCACCAAACAGAAGAGCAGTCAGCCCAGCTGGAATTTGCCTGGATCAGCCTGGGTAGAAAATGTTGTGTTTAAAAGGTTTTATTAAATTCCTAAATTTTGGTACCTGCAAAAAAGGGAAAAAGACTTTCTTCAGAGCTAGGTATTTTAGTTCTTTCTTCTGTTCTGACTCCTGGTCAGGCAGCTCAGTATCAAAGAAACCAAACTGAAATAAGAAAAATGTAATTTCTGGGAAACAATCAGTTGTGGGAAGAGCAGAGCTCAGGTCTGAGAGTTATAATCAGAAAATAATAATTTCTCTAAGACTCACCAAAAATGTATGGCCAAATCCTCAGTACCCTTTAAGTTAAAAGGGAAATGTTCTCTCTAATCTGTCTTGAACACTTCTTTTGGGAGATTTTTTTCCCCTCTCACTGTGTTCTTTGCTGTTTGTGTCATTCCTGGAAAGGGACTTCTTTTCTACATATCTTCTAATTTTGTGGTGGGGATTGTGGATTTTGGCAAAGTGCCAAAGTTTGAAGACTTTCAACACTGAAAGTTTCTAAGAAAGAAATTATGTCAGATAGACTTTCTTACCTCATATGACACTTGGCCGGAGACTTAGTGCTGTTATTTTTTTATTTTTATTTTTTTCTAGGATGCTGTAAGAAAGCTACACTAGACTGGTAGAGCAGACTGTAGATTATCTTCTGAGCAGTCCTTCACAGGTTTTACCCACAGAGGGGCACAAAACTTTACCAGGAGAATGTAGTGCATCAACAGGAGCAACTTGCCGTATGAGCTAAATTTGGGGCTTATTTTTGAAAGTTTGTATCTGATGTAAAAGGCTCAACACTATAGCTTTTTTAAGTCATGAAAGGCAATCTCCTCAGAGACCTGAATTATGACTGTTGTGTACATTGCCATACCTAAATATGGGCTCAGTCCCTAGGCTGGAGTTTCCTGACTGGCTGCAGGGTGAGAAGGCAGGTAAGTTGTCCCAGCTTGATATGAGATACCTCATTTTAAAAG
Organism: Oxyura jamaicensis; assembly: GCF_011077185.1. Classification (NCBI taxonomy): domain Eukaryota; kingdom Metazoa; phylum Chordata; class Aves; order Anseriformes; family Anatidae; genus Oxyura; species Oxyura jamaicensis. The sequence continues at coordinate 145,010,558 of NC_048894.1, forward strand.
TATCCCATTACAAAGTATAATGGAAGAGGGTCCAAGAGATGAGATGTGCCTCGTGCTCATCACACACCTGTTTGCAAGCCACATCTGTGCACACATCAGTACACACAGGGCAACAGCCCCCCCCCCACCTCGCTGACCCCAGGCAAGGATGCTGAGGACAGTGCAGTAGGCAACACCATGTCTTGCTCTCCCTGTCAGTATCTGTCTTAACTTCTGAATTTCATGTGGTCCTGAGCAATACTGGAAGACCTGGACTGGAGCCCAGTGCTCAACAAGGAGTGTTCTTCTCTGAAGATGCTGCAGAACTCACTGGTAGAGAATTAGGGTGCATCATCAGACTATGCATGGATCTATCTGTAGAGAGAGTATACAGAGAACCATTTTTTCAAGGCAGAGAAGACCCAGTGGTCTTCTCTTTCTAACCCCACGGTTAGAAAAAATGTATTTCCATTAAGAGTTTCTACATGATTTTTCTGCTATAAAGTTCAGCCCTTGTATGATGTAAACCCATGCAAGATGCCACTGCTACAGAATGCTCAAAAGACCCTTTTGATGGTGCCTTTGACTCTATGATGCTATGATGCTCCAAGGCACTGAGTGTTCCAGAATGAAAACCAGAACTGTGGTGCCAGTGACAAAGGCTGTGATGTGGGCATCTCAAGAAAGCTAGAGGCATGCCTCTGCCAGGAGTCTTCCATGTAAAGTGTTAAGGACAAGTCAGCTTGGCTAGCAAGTGTGAAATTTCACCACATAAATGCACATAGGCACAGACTGCAAGCCCCTGGCAAGCCATTTTTGAGCAATTTCCATGCCAAGTGCTCATGCTGGGACTCAGGCTAACAGCTTCGCTTGCAAGTCAGAACAAAACTGAGTCCCAGTTCCTACATTATTCAGTTCCCACATGGCTTTCACTTTTCAACTTGCATGTCACGGTTGCTTAGCATTAAGCACCGTAGTTACAGTTGACAAGACCTCAGATTTATACAGGCCACAAGCTAACACACCAGAAGAGTTTTGCACGAACTGAGCCAGTTCTGCACAGAAGCAGTGATTCTCCTGTCACATCATTGCACACCTGGGTGCCCACCTGGCTATGTGCTAGCTGGGCTGGGCAGACACCCAGGACTGGAAGAGCTAATGCTCTCCTATCTCCTGCAAAATGAGGGTCAGGGTTTGCTGTTTGCTCAAGAGCAATATTCCAGAGGGATGGTGTGGTGGTTTTACCGTGCTAGGCAGCTGAACACCACAACCGCTCTCTCACTCCCCCTCCTCAGATGAGGAGGGGAAGAAGTAAAGGAAAGAACAACTCACGGGTTGAGATAAGGATAATTTAATTAAAGAGAATATATATATATATATATATTATTAAGGAAATATTATTATTAATTAAACAATTCAACTAAAGGGAAAAAAAGGGAAAGGGGAAGAGGGAGGGGGAAAGGGAATAACAAAACAAAACAAGTAAAGGCTATGTGGAAGTGCAGAGGAAAGAAATTACTCTCTGCTTCCCACCAATGAGCGATGCCTGACCACGTCCTTGAAGCAGGGCCTCAACACACGTAGCCGGTGTTCGGGAGGAGGACAGACGTTTTTGCAACGAGAGCCCAGCCCTCCCCTCTTCTTCCTTTTTCCACCTTTTATTGCTGAGTGTGACATCACATGGTATGGAATATCCCTTTGGTTGGTTCAGGTCAGCTGCCCTGCTGATGTTTCTCTCTCACTTTTTTGCCCACCCCCTAGGAGGGTCAGAGAGAGTCCTGATGCTGTGCCAGCACTGCTCAGCAGCAGACACAACACCGGTGTGATACCACTGCTGTTCTAGCTACAAGTGCAGAGCGCAGCACTGTATGGGCTGCTGCAGGGAAAGTTAACATCCCAGTCAGACCCAGTACAGATGGTAAGAAAGGTGCCAGATAACTTGCTTCCAATGTGACAGAGGACTTACAAGCCAAGTGACAACAGGACAGACTATTCAATTATTGCAGATGAAGTCCCTGACATTTGCTAGTGTCCTTAGAGGATCCTGTGAAGGAAGTCATCTGGGGAAGAGATTTATTTTTCAGCAAGACTTCATCCCCCATCCTAGCCTATGATATGAATGTGAGAAAAGTGGCTGATGAACCAGAGGGTCATACTGCCATCCAGAGGAACCCATATAGGCAGGAAAATTGAGCAGAGGAACCTCAAGGTGTTCAACATAGGAAATGCAAACTTGTGACCCCAAGGAGCAACAACTGCAGGCACCAGTACATGCTGGTGAGAAGAGAAGGTACAGCAGGATTTCATTGATGTATATAAGTGCTTGATGGGGAGAGCAAAAAAGACAGAGCCAGTAACAAGACAAGAGGCAATGGACACAATTTGAAATAAATTACATTTACATATTTAAAAACAAAAGCAAAACTTTTTAACTAGATACAGCTTTGAGAAGGGCAGCTGGACCAGAGATGCAGAGTTCTCTTCCAACCTCAGTTATTCCACAATGCTATGACTTTGGCTACACAAACAAAGCAGACCTCATCAGCAGAAAGGCCTAAAAGAGATCTGCCTTACACTTGGGTAGATTTTCTTCAGGCAGCTAAGCAGCAGGAGCACAATATAAGATTGGCCACAGAGCACGCTGCTACGCCAGCTCAGGTGATTCTTCAACAGCAAATCATCTGAACTGCAGGACCCATGTAACATTGTCTCAAGGTAGGCCCGATAGGATGCAGAGCTGCTGCTCAGTGGTGCGATGCAGAAATTTCAAACTTGCTGAAGAAGCCATAAATCACAGAACTGCAGAACAGTTGAGGTTGGAAGGTGCCTCTTGAGGTCATCTAGAGAATCCCTTTTCTCTGCACACTCACAGGCAGTGCAACATGTTAGATACACCACATATACACTTTCATAGTCAATGAGATTTGTCTCACCTATCCCAGACAAGATCCTTCTCAGCAAAGCCTACAGACTGTTGGAAGCAGCTTTGGGTCAGGATGATAATGGAGGTCTCCCACCCATATGTCCTACTGTGGCCCTCAGAGTGCTTTGCAAGCTATATTCATTTCAACTGATTCATCTTTCTTTGAGTACTTTTTAGGGGGTTCTTTCTCTTAGTTTTTCCAGTCTCTGCCATAGACAGTTTGTTCCCTTTTCTCTCAAATTGGGCTGTATAACTGATAATACTGTTTTTCTCTCCTTATTTTTGTTCAGATGACTTTTCTTCAGGTGCAAGCATTTAAGCTCTTGCAGTAACTACAAAGTACTCAGAGGCTTTGTGTTAGATGTCCAAAAAAAGTGAAATATAACTAAGTAAAACACTGGACTGCATTTTCTATATTTCTGATGTCTACAGCACCAGAAATGTTTAACCTATTTCTTTAATCATGTGGAGCCTGATCCAATCTCCCCTGAGGTACATCATAGTCCTTCTACTGACTTTCATATGTCTGGATCACATACACAGTGTATGCAGTGTATCTCCACCACATAACTCATGGAATGTTCTCCTAACCTTTCAAGGGTATATGGTACATTTTACATATACATATATATGCATATATAAAAGGAGTAGGATTTTACTGCCGTGGCTAGGAATGAAAGTAATCATTAGGAAGTCATACCTTGTACCTTGTGCCTATTCCAATACTGAAGTCTACAGCAAACTCCAAAATCCGAAGGAATGAAGGGAGGTCATTATTACTTTTTCTATGAAAATGCTATTTTTATTAAAAACAGAAGGTGAGCTAAAGGCACCAATCCTCTTTAAAATAACTTGGATTTTAGCATCAATAATGAAAATTTATATACTGTGGCTGGGTTATGTCTAGCACCTCTCCCATCTTTTCTGACTGTCCATAAATAAAATGTTTAAGGCCAATGAATATAATCAATGAATGATTTTAATGTTTTGCTCTCAAATTTTTCCATTTCACTGGAAGTTCAAGTTTCCTTCAGTAAATGGTGTAGACTTTCCCATGCATTCTCATATTCTATTAAAATCTATTTTACACATATTAAGTCTTGGTTTATTTATTGGAGAAGAACAGGAATGCCACAGAATAATCACAACTGTGATATTTTCAAGGTTAAATTTCTTTAAAATATTTAGCAACTCTTTTTACCCTGCCATTTTGAATAGGATAAATGCATCACTGCTTTCAGTTGGGTATGTCTGCAGTGGTTTCCTAAACAACAACCTTACATGGGTTTAAGCTATCTGAAATGCAAGTCTGAGATCCAGATCAGAAGTGATAACAAACATTTGCAATTGTGGAGGGTCCCACTGTTTTCCATGGGGCTCTGGATGGGGTGGCAAGTCCTTGTGTAAAGACCAGACCCTGTGACTGGATCCTTGATTTCTCCAGGCAGGAGGAATTTACCAGCTGGTATCTCAAAGAGTAGAAGCTTGGCATATTTTCCTGTTCTTTGATGGTGTCAAAATAGGGAATCTCAAGAACATTGTAAGAGAAGAGGGCATGTCAAGTGCCCCTAATAAATCTGATTTACTATGTGTAAAGAAAAACTTTTTACAAAACCACTTAGTTATTTTTCTGAGAACAAATTTTCTCAACAAATTAAACACTTTCTTCTTTACAAGGAATACAAACCACTATTGATTGCAAATACAGTCTATCCTGAGAAAATATTGAAGGAGATAAAAACCTAAGCATTCCTGCAGGAGTGAACTCTAAAATTAAAGAGCTGGAATCTTCCACATTCATTTTATTAAAGTTTCTCCAATATCTATAATGAGCCCTTTATCACTAATTCACTTCAAACACTTGCTGACTTTTTGGTACTGACTGTAGGAAAATCCTCCGCTTACTCTTGCCACTTCCTTTCCAGTGGCCTAGAAGAAGGTTTGTTAATGGTCTTTCCTCACATACTCTTAATTCATTCCCTGTGTATCACAAATATTTAATACTCAATTCTGGATTCTGGTTAAGTGCTCAGTACACAAATTCCAAACTGCAAGCCAGGTGCTTGACAGAGCTGGAGGAGGAAACAAATTGCTCCTACCTATGGGTCCAGGGATTTAGAGCTAAGGCAGGATAAGTGGTGGAGCTGTTACCAACCATCCCTGAGGTCCTGCCTTAGAGGAAGGCTCTGATGGATGGTCAGAGTTGGCAAAAGATGCTGGGAGAGGCAGCTATGAAGAAGTGCATAAATTCACACAGGTTCCCTGGCCATTGACTTGTTGTGGAGAAGACAGGAAGATAGAACTAGTTACCAGAAAGACTTTAAAAGCACAGCAGGTGGAACACTTAATATACATTTTAAAAAACAAATAAATAAAGAATGTAGAAGCCTACTGCCAACATCTTTAACAAGGGAATTCCGAGTAAAAATACACCTGGTTTTACCTTGGTTGTCTGAGAGTCTATTCAGCCTTCAGTGTCATCCAAATGCTCTCTGGCTTCTGTCCCCAGGTGGGGACGTGCCCTTACCTGCTAAGCACTTACCTACACAGAGCACATCACTTCATGTTCTGTTCCTGGAAAACAGACCAGGTATATATGGGTGAAGTAAAACCATGCTTGGCTTGTTCACCTGAACCTGGGGAAGAAGAGACTCTGGGGCAAAAAGAGGAGTGTTCTTGGCATCCACTTCTGGGAATTTTCTTTAAAATTCTTCCCATTTTTGGTGACCTGGTCTAGGCCAAGAATAAGAAAAAAATAAATGCACTCTTTGGGAGTATTTCAGTAATACTGAGCGATAAGTTGTCTCTGGCAGAGACTGTTTCTTCAAGATCCAGGGAGGATTTAAAATCCAAATAGAGACAGGAAAGCAGCACAGCACTCCAATTGAATTGGTGGCAAAATTAAGTCAAGTGTCTCAGCAGCACCCGAGAGCTCTTGCCAAATATCTCTAAGATGGCAATTTAACCTGGAATTGTGTTGTGGCTGCTCCTTTTGAGAGCCTGCAGGGGAATAAAAGGGCATAAGCCCCACGGAGACTTTCTTGCACTGTGTCTGTAAATCTGAACAGTATGCAGTAAGGAGAGAGCAGAGCAGGCATAAACAGTCCTCCCCTTCCTTCCGGCTGTTTCTTACATGGGGTTTGCTGTTAAAAGATCCGTAGCAATAGGTGATTGAGTTTGGCCCAAATCCCATCCTTATGTCTATCCTTGCACAACAGAATGGATGTGAACAATAAAACTGGTTATAGGTCTGTGGCTACTCATATCCTTAAGTTCTTTGTGTTTTGCTATGTAATTGCTAGCCAGCTGAGGGAAGTGATTGACCCACTCTGCCCTGCCCTAGTGTGGCCTCAGTTCAAGCAATGTGTAAAGTTTTGGGTGCCACAATATCAGAAGGACATAAAACTATTAGAGAGTGTCCAAAGGAGGGCAACAAAGATGGTGAATGATCTAGAGAGGAAGACGTATGATGAGCAGCTGAGGTCCCTTGGATTGTTTAGCCCAGAGCAGAGCAGGCTGAGGGGAGGCCTCATGGGGCCTGCAGCTCCCTCACGAGGGGAGCGGAGGGGCAGGCGCTGAGCTCTGCTCTCTGGGGACAGCGACAGGACCCAAGGGAACGGCATGGAGCTGGGACAGGGGAGGGTCAGGCTGGGGATTAGGGAAAGGTTCTGCACCCAGAGGGTGGTCAGGCACCGGGACAGGCTCCCCAGGGCAGTGGTCATGGCAGCGAGCCTGCAGGAGTTCAAGAAGCGTTTGGACAATGCTCTCAGACATGTGACCTGATTTTTGGATGGTCCTGTGTGGATCCAGGAGTTGGAGTCGATGATCCTTGTGGGTCACTTCTAACTCAGAATATTCTGTGATTCTAGGATTGTAGGTGCAATCTTGACCCTGCTTCCAGGGTTTTGGGCATGAGGATAAATCAGCATCACAGCAAAAAATTCTTGCTCTGTGTTCATAAGAACTTGAGAAAATGGCTCCTGTTGTGGGATTCTTGGAGGAAGTGAAGCTATGGGTGGGCTATCTTGTAGCCTAAGCCTAAAGACAGAATCTGGCTTTACAGCGTTTTCTGTCTTCATCTTTTCAAAATCAGTCTCCTATTTTCATATCCAGCCTGAGAACATGTCAAACAATGCATTTTGCAATTCCATCACCTGTGCTGTGAAAGAAATGTAGGTGTGGTTGCACATGTGGATTTCTGCAGGTACAGCTGAAGTCATGCTGTCACTTCTGACAGTTTGCACCCAGCACTGGCAGAATGCCTCCCAGCTACAGCTCATGTATTTGGAGGCATGAAAAACTGAGCACCTAATTAAGAAGGCACTGAAAACACAGGTGTTTCGATCAGAAGCTTGTCAGGTATATGCCAGACTCCCTTTACCGACAGAATCATGTTACTAATCTATTTGTAGAACTTGATTTATGAAGATAAATAAGACAGCCAAATTATGTCAACTTGTGGCAAAAATCATGTATTTTTCTTTCAGCTCAAATTCCAAAAGGTTATTTTCTTTCTCATAAGGTTATTTTTAATGGCAGAATATATGTGTATGCTACCCAGTCCTACATGCAATGCCAGGACAGCTCAAAGCACAGCAATTATGTTGACCCACCGAAAGTTCAAGCTAAAAAGTATATGGTGCTTACCAATATTTATTAGCCATTTCAAACCTGGACAAAACCAGGGTATCACATTTATCTTCTTTCTTAGTACTTTGTGCAGAAATCCCTTGTACCTACTTCATTTGCGTCTTCATATCCTCCTTGATGCTATCTGAAAGATCCTGGTGTCTTCTGGTGTCTAGTAAGCCAAACTGTGTTAAACCTGTTAAAATAAATATGTAAATAGACAGAAATCTGCATATTAAGCATTGTGAATCTTGACAGCCTACATTTTCATTGTGTCTTCTACGCTTTTCTTAAACACAAAGCACTTAAGGAAGTGATTAGTCACAGACCTATAACCAATTTTATTGGCCACATCTATTTGGTTTTGCAAGAGCAGACATAAGGCTGGGATTTAGGCCAAATGCAACACCCATCCACATTATTTGCCTTCAGGGGTATTTCAGAGTTCTTTCTGAGATAATTCATTGGATTTTTTCAAGTGGGATGATCTCTGGCCGTTGTTCTGCTTCCAAATATATTCAAGATAATGGGCATCAGCCTTTTGTGCACCCTTTCTCTATGCTTTCCCCCCTGACTGACAGCAAACAGAAAAATCAGCCACTGAAGAGGATAAGTGGAGAAGAGTTTTTTAAGATATCCACCTGCCACCCAGCTCTAAGATATATAGATTGCTGAAGCATCTGTTCTGGTTTCTTATGACTAACTAATCCAGATGAAATCAAAATCGATATATTTAGGTTTTGGAAGCACAGTGGATTATAGGTTTGTCTCAAGACTGGACAGCATAGGTATAGTGTTGATGTAGATATGAGAGGAACTCTTCTAAAATATCCTTTATGTGATCTTTTGGATCAAGGGACATGTTATCAGAAAATCCATTTATAATAGACATTGGGAAGGGGAAGGAATCTAAACTCTTTCATGTTCATTGATCCACAATCTCATAACAGACTTCATTAGTAAAAATAACAAGACATGTGATGATACCTGCACATTTCTTTTTTTAACTGCATATGTAATTTTTTTTTGCTAGTCAAAGTAATCATTTTGTCAAGCTCATTTGGTTCAGCTGTCACTTTCATCTACATAGTTAATCATTGCTCCTGAAAATGACTTAATCATGGGTTCTGCATCCTCAGACAGAAGAGATTCTGCAATCTGACAGCAACCCCAAACTAGAGCCAACACCTGGTTCTGCTACTTGAAGGAAGTTTAAAGCATAAAGTATGTAACTAAGTGACCAAAACAGACTGATACATGTCCAGGTCACAGACAAGAGCAAAGTAAGCAGGACCAGAGAAGTGACTAACTAGAGTTCACATTCATGTTCCCACTACAGACAAGGATTGAAAGCAAATACATCTATGCAAAGGAAAACATGATACATTTTATGTTATAGTCAAGCATTTTTTATATTTTGCGAGAGACACTTTCTTCACAAATCAAGGAATTAACTACCAAATAGACATACATTCTGGTTTTCAGAGTCTAAGCATCACAGATTCCTCTGAACCAATGAAATCTGTCTGTCTTAAGAATTCTTATTTGAAAAGCTGGGCTTTACAGACCAAAACTTGAAAATTTTGCATACTTGTATTAATCTCATTGTCATAAGTATTACACTGGAAATCTAAGTATGAAACTGTCTCTGAAAAGGCTGAATAAATTCTTACAATATTTCTCTATATTATAGTAGTTTTTCATATTCCTGCTTCCTGTCCTGCCAGAGCTATTGGTCAACAAACTGTATATACAGCAGTATTCAGAAAAATACAGTAGCTAACCATTCCAGGACCTGAATAGTTTTGATATTTAACTTCTCTATGTTATTCAAATCTTAAAGTGATTTTCATTCCAATTTCTTTCTCACTTTGGTATTTCAATATCTGATCCCACTGAAGTGACTTTGAAAGGTACTACCTTGACCTTTTGACATTGGCATGATAGAAGAAAGAGGAATGAAAGCCTATTGACTTATGGAGGAAGAAGTAAAGCTACTGATTTAATATCTCTCTCTCTCTCTCTCTTTTTTTTTTTTTTTTTTTTTTTTTAATTGGATTAAATAGCTGGAGGGAAGTAGACACAATTCATCAGCACTTGATTTAAATTGCTGTATCCTCATTTTTTGTGTGAACCAGTACATGCTTATTCCTGTAGGTATGCAGACTGCATACTTATCACCAAAAGCTTCAGAAATATGTGGGTGTAGTCAACATCTGTGACTGCTTTGGCTTAATATTCTAGACTGTTGCAATCTTCTGACAATAGAAGCAAAAGGAAACACCGTTCACTGTATATGTAATGCAAGAAATGCAATTTGTGCTTGTCTCATCTTTTCCATTTTTAAAATCCTAAATAAGTATTAATCATTTAATCCCACCTGTGCTTCCTTGAAGAAAGAAAGTAGGTAAGTTATTTCCAGTGCACAGATGAGAAGACTGAGGCAGAAATATGACACATCACAAAATATACTTCTAATTCAGAAGTCAGAAATCTGTATCAACCCTGAATTTTCATTAGAGTGGTCAAAATAGACCAGTATACTTTGGGCATGTCATAAGGATTCTTCACAGAGATATATCAGCAAATAGAATGGATTAGAAGTATATCAGGGCTCATTACCACATATGTTCAGGTTTCTAAATACCATATTTGTTATACAGTACTTCCAAAGACCATATCATCCCTGATTCAAGTGCATTAAAACTTGTATTACATTAAGTCATTCCACAGTACATTTTTACTTATGACTTGACATGGAACTGTTCTTCACTCAGGGATTCTTTTGTGAACTATCTGTGGCTATCTGTGGAATACTATTTCAACTACTTTGGTCTATATGATGCTTTATTACCACCGGGGGGCGGGGGCGGGTGCCCGTAAATAAATAGATAAATAAATAAATAAAAGAACAAAGTGTTAGAACAATGTTGGGCCCAGCCTGGTGTTGCCACTTATATTCCAATTTTTAGATTGTTATTACCATTTTTACAGAAGCAAGAGATGGAACATTTTCCCCTTCTACCTCCCTCTATGATGTTGCCCAATATTCTCTGAGATTTAGACTTCTAAGAAAGAAGGGCTTGGATGCCTGAGCCAGGAGAGTCCTTTGTGTGCCCAACCTCTTCTGTGGTTTGTACATCTCTGCTGGTGCCTATGATCAGGGCATAAACCCTTGTGCACCACCCAGGAACAGGCTTGAGCTGAGTTTACTTGGATCCTAGGGAAAGCTAAACATACTGGCCACACAGGCCCCATGGCCTGTTCCTCTCCACAGACATATTCAGAAAGCTGCACTGAGTACACACACAAAACCCATGTGTAGGTAAAATGTTACGGGTTGGGAACCCCTGGCTAACAGCATGGCTTTGAAAGTGGTAGTACACAACTAGCCCCAAACTCTGTTACCCTCTGTTTGGCCTCCTTCACCTTCCGATAACGCTCATTCATTTCCCTAGCTGCTTCGTTCTGAAGGGAGAAGCACAGAACTGTAACAACCGACTAAGTCATTGATCATTTATTTATTTTATTATATGTATTTTCCCCTATGAATTAAACTAATACACAGCATGGGAGGGGAGGATCATCTCCTACTTATATTCTTGGTTGAAGTTAGCTAAGCTTGAGTCACATATGCTGAGACCCACCACATAACCCCCCAGAAGGAGACAAAAAAGTAAAATAAAATAAAGTGTGGTGCTACAAATATGGCCAGAGTAAGACTTTGAAACTGTCAGCTTCATTTCAAACAGTTAAGATCTACTGTTACTGTGGTTTGAAGGTAAGCTTCACAGTGAACATCCTTAAATTAATTTGGATATGAATTTAGACATACAGTTACACACACCTATTTTTAAGGACAGGGATATTGATCTTGGCAAGGCAATAAATTCCAGTAATATCTCTCTTCAGAATAAAGCCAAGACAATTCAAATCCATTTATTTTTTTGTCTTCATAACATTTTGCCAAAACCATCATTTTCTTGGCCACATAATTCTGATTTATATTCAACAAGAATAGTAAAAAGCTTTTATAGAGGAGACAGCCAGAGTGACATTTTCCTATAAATCACAATGATTTTTACTGCCACAAGATCCTGCGGCTCAACTTCAAATACAACTGTGCTGTAAACTGTGTGGATGAAACTGCATTCTTTCTGAATGAGAACCATGTTTCCCTTTCTCACTGAGTGACTCCACATTCCTATCAGTCTCTAGCAGATAATAACAATATCCAAACAAAAGCAGTTTTCAGAGTTGGTAGAGCAGTGATGGGAAAACATGTTCAAAGTGGGTGCCACTCTGCATTAAAACACTCTTTACCAAAAAAAAAAAAAAAAAAAAAAAAAAAAAGGAGAGAGAGAGAGAAGGAAGCAGGCTTGTATGTAATCCTCTAGGCACTTTAATCAGGTAAGGTAGTTGGGGAATACCTATATCCATTTCTTAACATAACAAAGAAAAATCCATCATGGATTGTTGAAATCCTTGGGGAGGAACAACCCTGTGCATTAATATATGCTGGGGGTTACCCAGCTGGAAAGCAGCCCTGCAGAAGAGGACCTGAAGGTCTTGGTGGACACCAAGTTGAACATGAGCCAGCAGCATGCCCTTGATGCAAAGAAGGCTAATGGAGTTCTTGGCTGCATTAAGCAAAGCACCGCCAGCAAGAGAGGTGATCCTTCCTCTTTACTCTGCATTGGTGAAGCCACATCTGAAGTACTGTGACTAGTTCCAGGCTCCTCCAGACATGGGTGTACTGGAGAGAGCCCAACAAATGTCCAGGAAGATGAGCACTTCTCCTGTGAGGAAAGGCTGAGAGAACTGGAAGTTTTTAGCCTAGATATGAAGAGTCTAAGGGAGGATCTTGTCAATGTATATAAACACTTGAATCCAGGCTCTTTCCAGTGGTGCACAGTGCCAGGACGAGAGGCAATGGGCACAAACTAGAACACAGGAGCTTCCATCAAAACACCAGGAAGCACTTCTGTGCTGTGCTAGTGACAGAGCACTGGCACAGGTTACCCAGAGATGTTGTGGAGTCTCCTCCTTGGAGATCTTCAAAGGCCACCTGGACGTGGTCCTGCGAACCCTGCTCTGGGTGTCCCTGCTTAATTCTGCACAATTAAAATAATTTTAACCTGTTATATACAGTAAGGCATTTGTTTCCCAAGAAGGGATGACATTTCTCTTCCACAGTCCTTCCATTTTAGTCTTTGGGAACTGTCCCCACTAAAGTGAGGTGAATGGAGCAATGCCAATGATGTAGTGTTTTGACTCTAGATTAGATTAGTGGGCAAAGGTCTGCCCACTAGGCTCAGGATACATTCCTACTTTGCCAAAATCTCACCAAAAGCTGTGAGGAGCCTGCAGCCATATCTGAAACAGATTAAAAATCATTTTATTGCAGTCCATCACACAGAGCTTATTTCCTAGCAATATGCATGTCACCTGAACTCAGTGACAAGGGTTCATGCTCCTAGATCATTTCTATGATGGACTCACTTCCTCACTTCAGGCCACCGCTCTATTCTGTGTCAGGATGAGACACATGTTCACCCCCCATTGATCACTGCCAGGATGCAGAAAGCAAAGCCATGCGAGAAGAGAGGCAGCAGATTCACCCTCCCTCTGCACCCAGAGTCCTGGACAGGAAATAAACATCAGCCTCACACCAGAGCTGCAGGCGAAAGCAGTTTTATCACAGGTCCCCCATGCTTTGTTTCCCCTCCCAGACGCAGCTTCTATGTCAGCTGGCTTCAAGGGATTGCCCCACATGCATCAGCTTCCACGCAGACGTGCTAGACACTATGGTCAAATGAAAATATGAATCTAAAAGACACAGGCATAGGAAGTCAATGAATGAACACGCTTTCTCACGGCAATTCAAAAATCACTTACGTGGTGCATGGATCATGATTATTTTTAATTAAAGTTTTGGAGAACTGCAATCCTGAGACTCCTCTATAACAAAGCACCCTTCATCCCAGCCTCTCACCAGAGCACAGTGCCAGGTGGAAATGGGCATCGTGGTAGCTGGGTGGGAATCCAGGCTCAGGATCTCAGCTCCGGAAACCTGTGTGCAAATCAAAGGAAGTTCAGATTTAAATCTCTACTTACAGACAGTTTTGGGGGGTGGAGGAGAAATGCACTTATACTAGAGTAGTGTAATTTGTGGGCATATTTAGAAAGTTGTTCCTTCTAAAAGAAAGTTGCTCTTTGTAAAAGCCACTTCTGCTCATGCAAGGATTATCATTGCTATATATAGTCAGAGATAGGCCTAATGTGATTTGCACTTCAGTATGAAATAAAATTCTCCCTTTCCTTTCCAAAGAATTTATCGTCCACTTTTATGACTATAAATGCATAAAAATGATGAAATTTCTCTGGGTTAAGCTATCCTTGGTGGGGCCAAGAACAGAAAACTGCCTAGGGTAGCACAACAGATAGCATCATACAGCTGGCAGCATAGAAGTGCAGCTACCTCAGTCACCTGTGGAGCTCACAATGAGCTTTCCATGCAGCTCTTCTGTTTCTCTTTTGCTTTTAAAAAATAGCAAGTTGCAAAATAGTCATTATGGCAGTCGTGGAGGAGTGTGGAAAGGTTCGGTTCAGCTTGTGCAGACCTGCAGGAGAGTGGTTGCTTCTTAACCCTGAGACTAATGTAGCACTGTTTTCAGTCAGCTTTTCTGCCTCGTGGCTACTCAAGAGGCCAGGTCAGAAGTTAATAGTGTTCCTCTGTAGCTCAAAAAAGACAACAACAAAGTCAGTGGACTACATGGCACTGCCTTGACATACATTTAGTAAAATCAGCCCTTTCCTGAGCAGTCCAGAGGACCAAATTAGGATGGCTTTAGACAGCACTGCAGGGGTCAGTGCTATGACAGTACCTCATGGTGTACCCCAGACCCTTCCCTCACAGGTGAAATTTTGGGATCTCTCAAGTTCTATCGATTTCATAGAGCTTTTCCTTCCTTGTAGCCCTTTCTAAGAATGTCCAGCGGAAGCTGAATGCTCTTTCTTGCTGACAGCTTGAGATTTGCCTCCACTCCTACAGCTTTTTGAGGGCACATCTCCTCCCTTCACATGAGCGGGAAAAGCAAGTCCAGGCAGCATGTACAAAGCCACTTCAGCAGGTCAGGGACAGGTTTGGTATGCCTGACTATGGAGACACATGTTCTCCATTGCACTGAGACATCCAATGCAATTAGATATTTTTTTTTCCCTGACATTGAAACAGTGAGGAGTAAAGAATGATTCCATGCTAAAGTAAGCATGTTTTGGAGGCATGGTTTCTAAAAAGTTAACTTTTTCACATTATTCATTTTATTTTGAAAGTCATGATAGTGTTACTTCTGTTTGGTTTTGTTTGTTTTGTTTTGATTTGATTTTCATTTTTTTTTGTTTGTTTGTTTCTTTCCTTTTGGAAATATCCTCAAATACTTCTGATTAAATAATTTATGCTCAAACTAATTTTCTTTCTTTTTGCCCTTCACTACCTGTAAAGATATTAGAAGTTGTAAAATCAAGTGAGCAATAGGGTACCGAACAGATTTCTAGCAACAAAATGAAGTTCTTATTTGCTACACACACCCACACATTCTGGAAGTAAAGTAATATTGTTTGGCTAATGCTGTATCTCCCATTATCAAGGTTAGATAATGCAGAGCAAGACATATATTTGGATCAGAGGTGTGAGTTAATGAAAAGAGAATTGAAAATGGGCATTTGCAGTAACACTGATAGAAATCTGAGCTGATTTTATCATATAGGTCTGAGAAAAAAAAATGTGTGAGTGTAAGAATTGGAAGAGAAACATCTACTTGTGAATAAAAGAAAATCATTACACTGGACTGAGAATCAAAGCCTGTGGTACCCAACCTAGGACCTGATTTACATTATGAAAGGTTCAGAGGGTGGCCTCATGAGCTGATTTTGAACAGTGGGGAAGATGAAGACAGAAATAATTTTCTGATTTTGAGATATATTACTGAGATCCATTCTGGGGGCCCTCAACACAGAAAAGACATTTACAAACTTGAAGGAGTTCAGCTGACTTCCAGGAGAACTTGTCCTTGCGAAGGGGCTGAGGGAGCTGAGCTAGTTCAGTATGGAGAAGGGACAGCTCTGGGGGGACCTAAGAGCAGCCCCCAGTGCTTATGAGGTGGCCATCAAGCAAATGGGGAGCCAGGCTCTTCACAGTTTTACCTGGTGGGTAGATGAGAGACTCAGCATAAGCTGAGAGAGGTTCAGCTGGGTATAAGCTGGAACTTTTTCCCCACGAGGGCAGTCGAACACTGCAGCAGATTACCCAGAGGCTGTGCAGAGTCCATCCTGGGAGGGCTTCAGCCCTGACTGGGCTTGCTCAAAGCCTTGAGCAATCTGTTGTGACCCCAGAGCTGACCCTGCTTTGAGCAGGAGGTCGGGATAGAGACCTACCGAGTTCCCTTCCAATGTGAATTTTCCAATGATCCCATAATTTATTAGATTTTTCCTAAAATATATATTTGAGCAAGCAGATAATAATTTTGCCTAGTCTTTTTAAACTGTGTTTCCAAAGACAAATTTCACCTACTGTGTCCAGCAAATTCCTTCCTCTGGCTGCTGAAAACTGCTGATAAGCGTGTCATTTATTATGGTGATTTTTATGATTTGGCGCCACTTTCACAAAAACTGTTCAGGAGCCATTTCATATCAAAGTGGGCAATCATACACAGTCATTTCAAATGGAAACCACAGGTCATGGCAAGCTGGGATATTCTGTGATTTTTGTGAATGAGAAATGAAAAGTTAACTATTCATTAAGTATTCCGTCTCCACATCCAATTAAATGGCACCTTTGTTTTATTGAGTATAGCTTATTTCACTGTACTAAAGAGTTTTAAACTAACTTTTTGAAGACTAGTGGACAATTTATCACTACAAATATGGGCAAGCACACTGAAGCCAAGAAATGCTCCGAAAGTATTAAGCTGTTCTGAATAATATTTCAATACAATTGAGGCTGCTGTTTTCATGTCCCTGAAACAGCAAAACCAGAAATATTTGCAAGCTGTGTTGACATTCTTGAACACACCATTAAGCAACAATAAAAGAGGTTGTCATAGTTGCTGTGTCATAATGGAATGAGCTTGTCTCTCTTCAAACTGGTAGTGGCATTTTGCTAGTCAGAACATTAGGAAAAAATGTTAAAACCAGAGAACCAGAGCCAAAAAAAAAAAAAAAAAAAAAAAGGAAAGGAAAGCAGTAGACAAGACAGTATAAATCATCTTTTGTTTTATCTTAGTTCAAGATTTATTGCCTTTTTCTTTCAATCTGTTAATCAATCTTTGAAATAAAAAATAAAATAAAATAAAAATAATAGGGAAATGAAATCTAAACCAACCAAGATTAGTCACATAACTAAAAGAAAATGATAACAGCTATCAGATTTCTCTGTCTTGTACAGCTTGTCAAGAAAAAGCTGTTAAAGTTTGCTTTCAGCACTTTGCAACTGAGTTTGCATCCTGTACATTACCCCCGTTTTTCTATCCTGACCAGAAGCACTTCGTGTGCATTGGCACTACTAATTTAAAATGCAGATACTTTGTGTCAGACCTTCCCTCACTTATAGATTATGCATATCTGGGGATTCAGTACTCAAAACTAAAATATAAACATATATCAGGATGTGATTTTAATAACATTCTTGATGCAATGCAGTTTAACATTGGAATTATCAACAGAATTTGCTAAAGAGTACATTGTAATAAATAAAAAATTAATCTCAAGAACAAGATTATGTCTGCATATTAATTAGCAGTGAAATGGAAAGAGCTAATATGCATATAAATATGCATTCTTGGAATCCTTAATACACATATGTTCATCACTAAGATCACTATTTCATCAACATCATGATTTCTGTAATCAGAATTCTATAACCAATGTGAAATGGCATCATTTTGGAGAAGTTACTAACTTCCAGAAACAAGTTTCTCAGGAAAAAAATATCTTCTGCTCATAATAATCATGCAATAATGTTAGAACTGTATACCCATACCTGTATACTGTATACTGGAACACTAGTATACCCATAAGCACAGCTGTTGCTAGACAGACTTCAGACAAGGCAGAAAAAGGTACAAGATTTATCTTTTGGTTGTATCAGAAGATATGTTTTAATACATTAAATATAAAGCAAGTGAGAAAATTATAGCTTAGAAATCAAGACTTTTAAAGTTATTTGCTTCGTATGACGTATAACATATGAATGCTCAGAATTATACAAACACAGAAGAAATTGTCACTGTCTTGCTCCTTCCACTTGCTATATGGATCTTAAGAAACAGTGAGCGGAAATATCCTGTGAATTAACACACTGATATGACCAGAAATCTCTTAAGTATGCCCATAAGTGGGCATTGGCTTTGCTATCTATCACAACATGGAGGATAGACAAGTCTAGCATGAAATTCTTCAAAAGAATACACATGCTTTGCTTTCATCCAACACAGAATAACATTCACAGCATTTATAGTATTCAGGATGAAGTTATTCAACAGACAATATTTTGGCCAAATCTGAGGAGAGAAGCCTGGACTGCAGAAATGGAGGTACAGGGATTGGAAGCAGTGTCATGTCCTCTTGAGAAAATGTCAACAAGTACATAATTTCATCACTTTAGCTCATGTTTCCAAGTATCTGTGCCACAGAGCATATTTGTGAACAAATATCAGCTGATTACACTTTAGTCACAAGAATGAACCAATCTCAACTCCCTTTCTTTTCACTGAAGTGATGTTAGATATCCTCTCTCCTTTAGTCTTTCATGCTTTGGTCATTAGAAATGTTAGAAAAATATTTAACAACCTAATATTTATCTTCATTTCATTTCCCTTTACTTCTTCACAATACTCCCTATTTTATTTCTGCACTTAACCTGCCAACATCGTTTAAGAATTTATTGCAATGAATGAGGAGTTTTTTTATCTAGTTACAGCTTCAAAAATATGATCAAGTTGTAAGAAAGGCAGCCTCTATGAACAAGGAAAGAGCTGGTGAAACAAACACCTATCATGGATTGTTTTCAAAGACCACCGACTGCAATTTCATAGTTGTCTCAGGCAACTCATGCTTTGCAATCCTTCCTGCTAAGAAGTTCATACCAATGTTTAGCCAGAATCTTTCTTGCTGTGTTTTAGGCTGGTCAGTCCTTGGCCTACTCACTTGAGATATTACCTAAGTCTTTGGAAGTAATTTTCACATACTTGGAAGTGATAATCTACTCTTATTTAATTGATTTTCAAACCATCACGTTGATAATTTCTCAGTTTTTTCACAATTTCTTTAAATCCAAATCCTGTTCTCTAGCACTCCTTCAGTCTCCCTCAGCTGCTCATCTTTGGCAATCTTAATCCTACAGCTCTCTACTACATCATTCAAGTAATTTATTCCAGTATTGAAATCTCACTCAACATCTTGAAAACTTCTCTTTGGGTTCCAAACCTGCCCTGTATGTGGGCTTGTGTCTTTAGAGGGGTTTCTTTGAAGACCCACTGTATCTCCTTAAATACCTTTCTCTTGGGCTGTTTCTTTATAAGATATTAACTATGGACCCTGAATACGATGAGTCCTGCTCTCAAAAAGAATCATAGAATCATGGAATGGCTTCGGTTGGAAGGGCCCTTAAAAGATCATCTAGTTCCAACCTCCCTGTCATAGGCAGGGAAAGCTTTTTCTTTTCCTAATAGTGAATTCACCAGCTCCCTGCCATGCTTGCAACATTTCTTCTTTGTTTTGATTAGAATCAAAACTAGACAATCATCTTCCACGGATGATTTAATTAGTGCCACAAAGGTGATGAAGGAACAGCAGCACTTTTCCTGTGAGGAAAGGCTGAGAGAACTGGAAGATTTTAGCCTAGATATGAAGAGGCTAGAGGAGGATCTCATCAATGTATATAAAGGCTTGACGCCAGGCTCTTTTCAGTGGTGCCCAGTGCCAGGACAGGAGGCACTGGGCACAAACTGGAGCACAGGAGTTTCCATCTGAACATCAGGAAGCACTTCTGTGCTGTGAGGGTGACCAAGCACTGACAGGTTGCCCAGAGAGGTTGTGGAGTCTCCTTCTGTGGAGATTTTCAAAGGCCACCAGGATGTGGTCCTGGGAACCCTGCTCTGGGTGTCCCTGCTTGAGCTGGAGGGTTATATCTGATGAACTCCAACCTCAGCTATTCTGTGATTCTGTAATTGCCTTTTTTGGTGGGAACCTACTTCTTTAACCATTTGCTAATTGTTGATATTATAATGATATATTTCTGTTCTTTTCTATAGAATTGTTAGTAGGAATGTCTGGTCAACAATCCACTCCACATATATGTACTAAAATGTCAGGCAATAGACATAACAGCAAAAGGTGATGTCACGATGTAGCTCTTATTGTATAAGTGTTGTATTTATACTGCAATGTTTGTAATTGTTTCCCTGTTCTTGTATCTTTAAACAACTGCATAAAAAAAAAAAAAAAAAAAAAAAAAAAGTCTGTTTTATCTGGCTATCATGACCTACCTAATCAAAGCCTCCTATCAAGTTTTGGTAACTACTTTGCAAGCCTTTTAAGGGGTTGATTTCAACAAAGAGGAGCCTGTTTTCATTTCTTTTAATCCTTTGCCAAAAGTGGTGCTTCCAATGTTTTTACACCAGGTTAATTTGTAAAGAAAAAGTGCTAGGAAAAACAAATTAAAGATTTGCTAAGAATATTTATTTAGGAAATGGGAATATGAAAAATAAAATAGAAGCAACCTCTAAATAGGCTGGCATAAGTAAATTGCTAAAACACATTTTGGACTTCAAAAACAGCGTCCCAAAATTGAAGACTTCTTCAGGCTTACCTAACTAGAATCATTCTTGTCTTCAGTGTCTTCAAACCTCTCCCTTCTAACAGATTCAAGCTCCTCCTCCTCCACAAGGGAATGGCCTCAAGTTGCGCCAGGAGGGGATTAGGTTGGAAATGAGGAGACATTTCTTCTCAGAAAGAGCAGTCAGGCATTGGAACAGGTTGCTCAGGGAGGTGGTGGCATCACTGTCCGTGGGGCTGTTCAAGGAAATGTTGGACGTGGTGCTTAGGGATATGGTTCACTGGGTGACATTGGTGGTAGGGGATGGTTGGACCAGATGGTCTTGAAGGTCTTTTCCAACCTTCATAATTCTATGATTAGAGTTTTCAGCTCTAGGGTTGGACTGGTGAAGAAGAGGAAGAGCACAGTGAATGGAGAGGTCAGCTGAGAGGCTAGAGAGATATGAGATGTGTGAGTGGTATTTCTGGTTTTCTCTCCCTGAAAGGAGAGTTGGCATTACTCCCACAGTCTAAAATTGCAGGTTGTGTGAGTAGTTTGGGCCTCCTGACCATTCAAGCCAAGGGGGTTGTTGGAGTACAATAATCTTCTGGCCCAGAAGCCTGGATTTTCTCCCACTAGAAACAAGGGAAAAGGGAGAAAAATGTGACTGCAACATAGAGCCAAGGCATGCCTGAGACGTGCACACAAGCCAAAGCAGGTGAGTAGCCCCATCTGGGCCCACACCTTTGGTCTGGTAACAAGTGAAGCATGTTACCCTCTCCCTCCTCCAGTTAGTACACTGTTCATTTAAATTCTTATCCTCTTTATCAAATATGTCTCTGAAAACCTCTTCCACCTAAAAGGAAACAAGTAAACCTATGTTGCCTTAACTCTGTTATTCACATAATATAGCTTGTGATTGAGAGACCAAAAAAAAATTTTTTTTAAATCCTTAATTACATTCACTAAAAAAAATGAGGTTTAAGGAAGGCTCTTCAAAAACTTTGGTTTTGCGCTAATACAAAGGTTAATGAATCTAGCACAGTTTCAGCCACCAGAAGGATTTTTTCAGCTGACAGAAGCAACTTGAAGGAAAATCAGATAAATGCTATCGGCAGGTGCCAAAATAGTTTTAAATGCAACTTGCAGTGGACTTCCTGAACGGGATTATTTAGTAGAAAAAGAGGCAAGATTTCATCCCTGCATTTTTTATGGTCCTATTCTAAAGGTTTCCATAAAAATACTATAATCTAGTTCTTCAGGCCTGAGAAAGGCTTTTATATCTGCTCTAACTTTCAGAGGCCTTTTAAATATTTTGGCAATTGGAGCCATCATTACAGATTGGAAGTCTGTTGAAAAGATACCTTAGAGACATTTGGCTTTACTTAGCATTCTTACAGAAAGAAACCATTCTGAAGAAATATGGGAAAGAAAATAAAAAGAACTTTACTGTCCTGCTGAGAGTCACTTTACCTATTTTTCCCCTGACCAGACATCCTATTGGAAAAGCACTGCAATGGATACCTAGACTCCAATGACATCCTTTGAACAGGAAATGGACTTTGGCTTTTTCTTCTCAAGGTCTTACTTGCCTTTTTTTTTTTTTTTTTTTTCCTCTGCCACCTTCTGATAATGTCATTATCGAACAGTCCCTTGCTTGAACAATTGGATACCTAAAGGTCCATGAGGGTCTTTCTCTTCAGATTGAGTTCACTCGCCTGCTGGGGAAAACAAGGAACTGGTGCTATGATAACAAGGAAGCTCCAGCAGATTGAAAAGGGAATTGATCCAGGGATCAAATCCAGCTACAGAGCTAGCTTAGGGTGGTCTGCACAGCCCTGTAACCTATAGCATGATACACCTCTATACCACCATCACCTGCCATAGCGAAAACCGTAACTCCTTGATTTCTTACATGAAGCTGCTGTGTAACTTGCCCCTAGAGCACTTACAGCTGTACTTGTCTTCATGTTCAGCCTAGTTTGCTGTCTGATATTATTCTGGGATGTCTGTCAGTGTTACTTCTCACCCCTCCTTCCATCAACGATATCAGACTGCTTTCCCTTAATGCAGAGGTTCTTGAAGTTTTGGAAGGCCACTGACTCAGACTTCAGCTAGATATTGTATAATGATGAATAATCTGAAAATTCATAAAATGAATGATCTGATGAATAATGATGTATAATCTGAAAAGCAACATGGCACAGCAATTTTTAAAAGTCTTTTGTGGTGCACATAACAGTTGGAGTGTCCTAGGTCATGCTATGGGACTATTCTGGGGAGGAATAATGCTGTCCAAAAGTTGTATAACTGTTTTTGTTTATAAGACCTTAGTTGCTGCATGTTGGTGAGTATCATCATTAGTATGAGAGCTGGAGGAGCTCAAGTTACCAAGATTTTAAGTTTGTGCTTACAAGAAAGTCTGGAAAAACCAAGGTTTTACCCTTGGCATAAAAGTTCCACTTTACACATATGCTTCCTACATGCTTGAGAGTAACTGCCTCAAACCTGCTGATTTTGATGGAATTTTTTTCTAGTAACTTCAAAAGGTATTAGATAAACCCCAGAGTGTATTTGAGAGAGTGGAGGCAGGACTGCTATGAAGCAGAAAAAGCAGAAAGTCAAATAATTCAAGAAAGCAATATTTTTGAATGAAATATTATTAAAGGAATGAAATGTCAGTTAGGAAAAAATAAGAAAATGTGAAGAGAGTCATCAAAGAATTATGAAATGACACAATTTTGAGAAAGAAGAAAATGACAATATTAATATACATAAGTAAGTTATTTAATAAGTTAAGAAACATGTTTTGAGAGTATGAACAGAATATATTCTCTGGTAGTGGGGAGGAAGGCTGTTTTTGCCAAGATCAGCAAATATCTGGGGATTACCTTCTGTCAAATAAGAAACAGGCTCAAAGCCAAATCCAGCCATTATTTGTAAATGTATTGGGATACTTTTACTTTAATTCTATTTTGTTATAATTCTGATACTGGACTGAATTTTACAAAATATGTAACTCCCTATTTTGATGACTTTTATATGGAAAAGTCAGACAGCTGCATTCCAGTATTGGATACTTCCATCTCTTTCCCCCATCTACACTTCAGTGGTTTGGCTGGCACAGAAGCAAGTCAGCCAGCCAAGGGATGTGCTCAGTGGAACCCCATGATGGAGGTAGTGTGTTTGGACATAAGCAAAACAGTTGACAAAGTGGGTTAATTCTCCTCACTGACCTTATTTTTATAAATTCTCCATTTCCTTACTCCCCTCCTCCTCCTTCCTCTAGTGTCAAGCATCTCACCCTTTTGATTTCAGAAGACCTTGTCTCTTACTTTGTTGTAGAGATCTCCTTGTTAATGTGGGTGACCAAGGCATAATGTTCCAGAGGTTGGGCTAATTCTTTATGCACTGACTGAAGCACTTACACTGAATTAGGTAATAAAGTCAGTTTCTGACTTCACTGGAAGTGGCATTAAATCCACAAGACAGCTATCGAAGATTTCTGTATCAAAAAATTTCCTGCAGCTTTAAAACTTTGAACAACCAAAACATTCCCAGTAAGATGTAATTCTTTATCCTTTCTGCCTCTGAGATACTGCTTGAATAGAAGTACTCTAAGAACAAAACAAAACAAAAGTCGTGCTTTGGGAAAGTTAAAATCATAGAATGGTTTGGGTTGGAAGGGACCTTGAACATCATCTAGTTCCAACCCTCCTGCCATGGGTAGGGACACTTAGGAAACTGAAAGCCTCTTTTCAGTCTTGTAAGATGCTGAAATCTAGAAAGGCATTTTCAGGCTTTGCCGGCACTGCTTTCTTCTCAGTTGTTTTATTCTCCCCTAATTGTTTCTTTAACACAATCCAAGTTTACTTTCTAGGTACTAAAGACCAAGAAGGACTATTTTCATCAAAATCTGATAGTAAGAAAAATCTCCCTGAGGAGATCAAGTGGTGTTATAACAGGTTAACATGTCAGCTAGTGGGTTGCTCATATTAAGCTGTGGATCTTTGAAGCCTAATGAACCTTGTGAACTTTCCACCCATTTCACAGTACAGAAACATCTGGGTGAAATAGCATTGAGCTTACTCACTATGAAAACACACAGATGAACACTGACATACCTTCTTTCTCAAGTCCATGAATGAAAGTTGAGCTGAAGTGTGGAAAAAAAATAAAGTTACTGGTTTTGAAATCTCTGGAGAGATGGTTTTTTACTCCTTCTGCAACAGAAACCCTGACTTGCTTGATGATGTTTCTCCATTCATATTTAACACGTTCTAAACTGTTTTAATACTTTGTTTTTAAATGTTTTAATATCTCATATTAAAGAAAAAAACAAAAACAAAAACAAACAAACAAAAAAAAAAACCACAGAATTTACAAGAGAATCTTCTCCCTCTTCCTCTGTAACAAGTAAAAGTCCTCAACTGAATGTTCCTGAATAATCATCACATCAGAGGGAGTACAGAGCTTTCAGGGCTACTCAGCCAAAAATCTTTAGGTCTTCCAGCTGTCTCTTAGTCCTTTGACCCCAGTCTCTGTTTTGATACTGCCAGTCATAATATCATTCATTGTAATGGCTTGTGTGATGTGATTACCTATCCTATAGATGCTGATCGAGGAGTTTTTCTACATCACAAAATATTATATGCCTTCATAATCTTTATAATTAGCTAAGCCAAACCATCAGACGTCACCAAAAGTTTGTTTAGAATTATGTCAGATAATCGTGCTTTAAAAAGTTAATGCTTATATATATATATATATTTCTGTTAAACATTAGTAGAATTTAAAAAATGACTATACACTTTTTTTCTAAATTGCTGCTTAATTAAGCCTTTTTACAACTAATGTTTAACTGCCAATAGAATCCTTATTTGCAAAGTAAGAGGTTTTGTATATTAATTGGACTGATAATTTTAAATTATAAAACTAATATAATCCAGGATACTAATTTTCATACAACTTGGCACTACATTTCCACTTGTTCACTGGAACTACAGCTATCTTCTCTTCACTAGATGTTTCAGAGTCTAGTTTGACTGTTATCAAAGCACAGGGTTTTGAGAAAAAGTATCACCTTCTTAAAATGCTGCCATGTTTTCTGTGTTCATAAAAAAAAAAAAAAGATTTGAAAGGTTTAGAGTTTACACTAAAACCTATCACTCTTACATATATATTAAATGCCCTGACTTACATTAATAGATGATATCAAATAACTGAAATGAAAATATTTCAAGTCATGAAAACAGAATCAGAGAAGAAAAGCAAGAAATTATGGTACGTGGGGAAGAGGGCATAGTATTTTCAAGAAAATGAAAAGAAAATAGATTGTCTGAACAACAAAGAACTCATATTTATTTAAAACAGACTGATATTGCTGAGACAATATTTGGATGAACTCTCCTGGTGCAGTATGAACATTTTTTTATCTTAGTTATGAAACCTGGAGTGATAAATAAAATGGCTTAAGAATGCCTTGCAGAAAATATTTACCATGATCATAGACACTGCAACTTCTGCTTTCAGCTTCAACTAATATCCTTACCTCCTTATGATGTAATAAGTCTGTTAATTTTATTTAGGTTCAAAACTGTCATGATAAGAGCTTGTGTCTTCTTCTATATCTGTACTGTCCTTACCACATAGTATTATAGGAAACTGCAATAATATCTATTAAAAACAATTTTTCTAGTATTTATTAAAATATTTAATATAAATAATGATTAAATAATAATTACCATATGTATTGTATCAGCAAATTAGTCCTGCAAAGCAGTTTCCAAGTTATAAATTTTGCTTTACTGAACTTTCTAAGAGCCTAATATTAGCCCTCAGTTTTGTCATGACTGTTTTTGGAGATAGGTTTTGAATGACATAACAGCTGATTAAAAAGTTGAATTATTATTATTATTATTTAAATTCAATATATGTCCTTTTTCTGCCTGTATTTATGTAATTCCTCTTTCCCTTTCTCCTGGTTTGTCCCTGACCTCCTTTTATTTCTGTTTCCAGTTTATAAAAACTTTCCTCCCTTCTTGGCAAGAGAAACAGACTTGTGGCCTAGAGACTTTCAAACATACTTCTGTAGCCATGGATTTCACATACCTAGCCTGCTGTCTGTGCCATATTTAAACTGAAAGGTTATACCGAAGCAAATATTTCTGGAAATTTTTATGAACTAAAAGAACTTTACAGCCATTTATAATTGTTTGGCATTGGTACTGAAGGCCAAATGGGTGTCGGTAGGCAGGACACACCAGCTGTGTTTGCCAGTCTTGTTAACACCTATGTGAGCTGCTGCAGAGATTAAAGAGCAGAGCAAGCAAATGAGAGGAAATGGGGCAGAGCGCAGCTCTGCTTTGCTTTGCTTTGCTCTCCTCCCTTCCTCTCTCCTCCTTTTTTTACTTAAACTTCCTCACAGGAAAATCAACTTGTGCACAGATGGCAAGTAATCTGAAAGGTGTTTTTTCCCTTTGAAAAGAAGGTGGCTCTTCCGTTCATCAACAAGTGAGTGGTTATTTACTGAATATTTCTGTCTTTTTTACTAAGCAGAAGTTTTACTCCCTTTTCACCCTTGCAGCTCTTTTAATATTTTCTCTTTCTTTTAGAATTATGTTTGCAGAAGAGTCATCATCCACCAACACTGATATATGTTAAGAACACACGGTACCATCCATTGATGGCTCCGATGTTCCAGAATGTTCTAAGAACTGAAATCTACCTTCAGATTGATCCTAATGACTGCATCAGTACTGAGGGAGTTCACAATTGCTGTTTCATTGAAACTACTGAGGCCATGGGGTGGTATAGAAAGCAGTTTACTGACCGTATGCTTTGATATAAGGGGTATGATATTCCATTCCTGGCTCCGGTGGCACCATCTATACTTTACAGTCCCTAATTTCCTCCAAAAACTCTGCCCCAGGATACACAGCATAGCACCCATTATGTTTACTGCACCAGCCAAGGGTCTATCTCCAACCAACCTCATCTATTATGGATGCATGTGGTGGCCAAATTACCGTCTTGCTCATATTTATTTAAAGACTTCGTCGTTATCATCTTTTTTCTTTCTAATTATCTGAAGTCTGGTTACAATGTTACTGTTTTTCTTTGTTATTGTTGTTATTCATAATTGTTCCAATGCAGCAAATGATAGCTTCTGGATTTATTCATAATCTGGGCATTAAGCAGCCAATCACTGAAATGCACAATGGGACTCCTGTTCTACAGATTTTATTGAAGTGTTTTTTGCACATCATTGCAAAAGCTCTAGCTGTTTTGTATATTGCATGACTAGCCAAGAGACCTCTTGAGTGTGGCAGAAAGATATGACTATAGTTCAAATGCTATGGATGCTAACGTAAATGAATATTAATGCACGGTGCTCCAGTTTTCTGTAAATGTTCTTGTCAATACTTCACATTCAAAAATCAAAAACCATGAGGTAATGTGAATGTCACTAATGAAAATCCATGCACTTCGTTTTTGGCAGCATCAGAAATGCTTTTCAATCTATTTCCTCAGCTTTGTGGACTCTCAGGAGATAATGGCTGCTGATGCTCTCAGGACATTACAAAATTTGCCTCTATAAAGTAACAATCTAGAAAACTTTAGTTTGTATTTGCTTAACATTTGCTTTTATTTATAGCTATCTGCTAGCAAACTCATTAAATGGGATGATGTCCAATTTCCACCAGGGTTTGTGTCCCAGACTGGGCAGTGACTTAGAGGAATTCAGGTATGATGAGAGAGCCCTGTACCTTACCTCATGTACCTCTGCAAAAGTCTTGAGGCTGCAGTGTTCCAAAACAGATAGATTTGTGTGTCTAGCACGTACGTAGTTTGTTAGGATAACAATTTCTTTCAAGGCCAGAGGAAGGTGTCCAAGTTCCGACAAGACGCAGTGCATGTGCCAGGCCAGGTGGCTACCACCTGTACAGTCCCTTCACCTTGGTCAGTTCACTCCAGTGCTCTCTCCAGCTTTGGCAGAAGCAGCAATTGAAGTTAGAAACACTGCCCTGGAGCTTCTTGTCACATTACCTCTAGAACCGAACTTATAAAATAGCCAGCTGGGTTGCAATTTCTCCCTGTCCTCTTCACAACTGCTCCCCAGCTGCACAAGTCCTAATGGTGTATGCTACACCATGTGCTATCAGGACAAGCAATCACAACACACCATGTAGTGACTTATCTCTTATGACAACTACATACATCTTAGGCTTTCCTCTATTACTGGCCAACTGACTTGTACAAGGAGTTACGAACAACAGATGAAAGAAGCAATGTCAACCCTGCCACCAAAAGTAAAATTCTCGATGAACTGGGTGCAGCACAAAAATCATCCGTGACAGGCTGCAGGAAACTGATGACAAAGGATCAGCCGTAACGTGTACAGCGAGGAACAGCGCTGGCCCGCGGACAGCTGCTGGGAGCAGTGACAGAAACTTGGAGAGGCATTTAATTCTCGAGAGAACTGCTGCTCTCAGAAGCTTTGCTGTGGTCAAATTACAAATTACATGCTGTGTCCTCCTGGTGTCTAAGACACTCTACAGAAGTTCGTCGGGAAGTTCTGAAGGAACTCATCTAAAAGGAGATGAGATCACAGGATCAGAGCATGAGGTTGAACGCTACCCAGGAATGGAGCCTCCCTCTCCTACAGGTGCAGAACTGTTTCTCTTCCAGGACCTCCTGCATTCCTCCCAGATCTCTTATTTGAAGAGAAGACTAAACAGTAATCCCGAACAACAGACTTCTGGTTCTTCTGCCCATTCCTTGAATTTGGTAATGCTTACAGAAAAAGCGAATGTCATGTTAACCCTGAATATTTGTACTGAGTTATTCTGAATTTAGAAGCAAACGTATAAGCAAGCACATGTGTCCCAAGGAAAAACCATATGGAAAAACAAAAAAACAAAACCAAAAAAAAAAAAAAAGGAGGGATTTGAATCTATATTTATTTTCCATTTCCACAAAAGGGAAAACAGAAGGAAACTGTCCGGGACACTTCTAGAAGTCTAGAAGACCAAAGGAAAGAAAATGAGAAAAGGGAATGAACTGTGTTAAAGCACTCTCTATAAAAAAGTCCCTGACTTTGATTTAGAAAAAAAAAGGCATGCTTGTCTGAATATATTTTTTTCTGCTCTTAGAGTTTCAGTAGGAAAACCTGGACAGAATTTAGTGAAACACACACACACACAAAACCTGAACGGATCATTTACAAGGAATATTGAAAGTATTATTTGAGTTTGGCTAAACAATGACACAATAACATTTTCAGTCCACAAGTATTTTTAAACTTTATTTTTAAATGCTGTTTTTACAATGAGGCAGTTTATAAGTGAAGTGAATATGTGGGCCGCTCCTTTTAATACAATATCTCCCTGGCAAAAGGACCAGCAAAACAGAAAAAGAGATTAGATGACCAATTGTTTCTTCCATCTCTCATGTCTTCGATTTCTTTGCTGGATGGCTGATACAGTGCTCGGACTCAGCGACTCCGCTGGGTGGGTAAAGCTCGACTCGGTATGTTTCCTTTGGCAAAAATCATTACATGCAGTTAGAAGGTATGCTATGTTGATATCATATGGCTGTCTAAAGCAGAAAAAAATCTCTTTGTAGTGCCAACAGAAAAGGCTTGGCTATCACAAGATCAGAATTTCAGTATTTCCTTATGAGTATTTTTAAGCCCTAACTTAGAGAAACAGCAAAGAGATTTTGGGAAGATCAGAAAATTAGTCCAGGAACTATGGCTGGGAACAGTTCCCTGGAAGGGCACCCAGCTTGCCAGCCCAGAATGTTACTCATGGGGCACTGCAGTACCTCAGAACAGATGGTGGAGAAAATGCAGACGTATTACTGACAGAGATAAGTGTTAATACTCAAAATCAGATGTCTGACCTGAAATGTATGATCTTCAAATTTATTCCAGTTAGAAAAGAGGAACACCTTGCAGCAGGCATGTCCCTGATAACACCCTCTTTAGCTGTACTGTGTCCCTGCCCTTCTCCCTCCGAGACAGGAGTGCTGTAACGCACTCCCAACACCCCTAAAAGTGCAGTTGTTACACAGAGGGTCAGTGCTTGTGACTACGGGCATTCCTCTGTAGGGAACATATTCTCATAGTTCTCTGCCTTCACTGGCCAGTAACTTGCTCTATGAGCAAAAGCTGGTTTTAACCTTAAAAGCCTTAAATGGTAAGAATTACTTCTGAGGCTGCCTCTTCACCAGTGGCACAAATCTACAACAGAGATTACAGAGTGCTCAAGCTAAGAGGGTACAATTTAATTGCATTCCATTGGTTTTCATTGCCTTGCATTCTCAGTAGATTCACAGCCTCTAACTCAGATCTCTACCAATTCAAAATTCAATGCTCATTCCCTGGACACACCGTAAGTTTTGTTTCCTCTCCCAAGATTTTCCTCTTTCAGTTAAGGCCACAAAATAATATGACAAAAGCATATTGCAAAATTAAATGAAAACTATAAAGCATGTTTTCATTACTTATGGCCAGATTATTCAGCTCTTGGCAGACACCAATGTGGATATGGGAAACAGGCATGAAGGACAGCCCTAAATCATGCCATTTAGTAACAAACCTTACTTAGCAGAGCCAGGAACTGTCAATTAGCTGAATTAGTTAGCCATACCCCTTTCTTTCAGACATGCTTAAAGAATGTTCTTTAGTGAAGAAAGAAAGATGGGGAAAATCCACTCTGCTGATCTAACTTTCTGATTGCAGAACAGCAATTTTATCACCATTAGGTTCCTCAGAATGCCAGCCTGTTCTTGCAGCCATTACTCACACAGGTATTAATTCCTCAAAAATAATCTGAGAGGCAATCATGTAACAGCTGTTTCATCCATGATAAGATTATTAAAAAAAAAAAAAAAAAGTCCAAATGACCTGTTTGAGTACCTCTTCTGAAGCTCTTGAAGTAGAAATTAAGTGGTACGTTCCCCAAACATCTCACTGGCCATCTGCACCAAAATAAATTTCATTCAGTGAATAATGAAAGGAAAAAATCCCCAATTCTTTTTATCCATTATCATCTCACGCAGTAAAATGGACCAAACCTAGACTCTTAGTAGTATCAGTCTGGTTATTTCAGATACAAAGCACAAGTATACACTTAGGATTGATGAACTTTTATATCAAAGAAAATAAACAAATACTCTCATTTCTTTTTGGAGCAAATATTAATGACCCATTTCTGGGACAACTCTCATCTCTTTGTTTCCCAGTATTGCAGAAATTAGCACTACAGAATGTGAGCACACAGAACCGAATGTACACGCACATATTGCTTCCTGAACAGGAACAGGCAAACATACAACATCCCATGGCATGCAGTATCTACCCACAGAGTCCTTGTAAAAAAACATCATTTTGGTGAGATGCAGTATAACTAGCCTTCATGTTACTTCAGGTGCTTTGTTTGGTAATGTCTCTTGTCCTCCCCAAAATAATGGCTTTATTTTGTGGCCATGAGGGTACAGAGAATTCCAGGGCATGAAGAATTAAATGCTAGTCTAAAGAATGATAGCCCTAAGCAGTGTGGACATGAGCTGTTCCCACCCTACTTATCTGTTACAGTATGAATACAGTGTTTGTCCTTCTTGGCTGTCTTCTTTTCCAGAAATCTCAGCCCACGTGAAACCACAGCAAACACTTTCACCTGCACTCTTCTCACTTCAAAGGGCATAGCTTTTTCAACGTTAGTTAGAAATATATGTAAATGAAAAAAATAATAAAAGCTTTCTTAAATAATAATAATAATAATAATAAAATTCCTCTTATGTTCCCCAAAACAGCAAAACCCAAAAAGCCATACATAGCAACTTCACACTGTGACTTGTGCTAGAAGTATTCCCAGCAGGCCCAGCAGGCTAAAATAAGTTTGGAAGAAAGAAATTGAGGAAACATTTTTGGTAGAACATACAGACTTCATTAAACTGGAACATTTTGTGAATTTTTTTTAAGTACACGGAATTGTCTGAGTCAAAACAATGATGCAACTTCCCCATCCCCACTTAACTCGTTCTGACATTTTCTAAATTGCTTCAATTTTAAACAAAATGTTATTTAAGTCCAAAGTTAAAGCTCTAAAATAAAGATATTTTGCTTCCAAGATGTTTTTTTTTTCCAAATTTCTAATTTGCCAAAACTGTGATGATATGGGAGGCATATCTTAAAAAAAATAACATCCAAATTACTGTCACTTGCACAGTTCTCAAGTATTGCAATACTGATGGTATTGTTGCATAGGCTAAATGAAATTGTAAAACCCTACACATAAAATGCTGTATTAAATAAAAAGTACAACACTTCTATCGGCAGAAGGATAATACATTTTTAATTTCAATTAAAAAACACAACCATGCTTATGTTTGAGGGCTGACTGATAATATTGTCATTAGAAAAAACAATTGCAACTTAAATGCTACTTAAAATAATGATACAAGAAACAGTGTTAGACACTGAAGAAACCAGCTGCTTTTCTGGAATATTCATCTTTTAGCTGAAAAAGCTCTTCCTTTTGAAGACAGAAGTCATTGGGTTCACTGCATGTACTAGTGGGGAAAATTCTCTGGCCTGGTTTACTCAGCAAGAGCACACACAATCGTATTGACCTCCAGTGGCCTGCCTTATCTTCACTGTCCCAGTCAAGACATATGCAAGAGGTTTATCAGTAAACTTCCTTAGCATGAACAGATGCTTTCAGGAACAGATAGTCTTACTCATGGTGAACAGCTCCTTTGATAATATTCAAGCTGACCAGACCTTCAGAGCTTTTTTTTGGTTCAGTACCATTTTCCTTCTCAAAATCTTTCCAGTGGGGTGCTCAGTGTATCTTCTGAGTATTGATGCTATCCACTAGATCCTACAGAAAAGGATATATGTATCAAAATACAGAACACAGTTCTGTTGCCTGATGGCAACAGGCATCCCACTATGAAAAGGAAACACTCAGGCTTGGTATAGAGCTGAAGGGACACTTCATGATCTTGTGTAGCTCTTCACATGAAGCAATATTCTCATATTTTCTCAATAAGAAGCTTGATAAGAATTAAAACAGTTCATTAACACTGACATCAGAAGTAATGTCACCAGCATCTGAGTCTAATATTTGTAGCTCAGGTTTCATCTTCAAGATTAACCACACCATCCATCAATATGAAGTCCTCAAATGTTGAGGATAAACAACAAAAAAAAGTCAAACAACAGCTTCAAAACTCTATGCTAACCATATAGACTGGTGATATAAGCAAGGACAAATGAAGGATAGTCCACTTGCATTTTGGACAGATCTTCTCTGAAACACAACGACTGTGGTACATACCTCAAAGCATCTCCACCAGCTCAGGATGCTGGGGCTGTTTTAGTTATAGCAGTTTCATCTGTGGGTGAAGAACCTCTCATGTTGCTATGTGGAGAGGAAACAAGGCAAAAGGTACAAATTTGTTATCAAACCTACTGGTTTGCTATTAGTGTATCAAGTGTAATGTGTATTTTGGATTTAAAGCTGTCAACTAAGTTGAGAAGAACTAGCTAAAAGGAGGACTAGCTAAAACTAGCTTGAAAATTTCATGAAAAATATTGTAACTCTAAATGTAAAAAATTGTATTGTAAATGTAAATGTAAAAAATCTGTGGGACGGTGGCCTTCACAGGAGGTTGGACAGGTGGCTAGCTTTAAAAAGAGGGGTATTGCTGCTAATGCATGTAAAGTTTGTTACATACCTAGATACCTCTGGATAGGAATAGCATCCACAACTAGAAAATCTGTAAGAGTTAAAACCAATTTTATTTGTAGCCTGCTTCCAGTCTTTTAGACAGAGGCCATAATCTTGTGCTGTGGAAGTAAACAGGCTGGGTAAAAGTGACATACTGAGCATTATTAGCTCTATGGACATAAGGACCTGAGTGAAACACCATGTCCAGACAACCACGCTAGAGGTTTAGCCTAAGGCAGAGATGGAAGTCCAGAGGGAGAAATCTTTGCCTGCAAAGGCAAAGGAGAACATAGCTGTGGGTGAGACTGGGCATATGTTCTCTGCACAGAAATGCAAAGCTGTACTCCTTCCAGAAAGAAAACATATCTTGGAAGCACTTTGTGTCTTGATAATGCTTAAGCACAACTTAAGACACATTACCTGGCTTGCTTAAGTGATCACAGCAATTAGAAGTTTAATTTTAAAGCTAAGATTAGAGAACACTTCAGCATTTGTTCTGCATGGCCCCTAGTTACATATCTTACAGGTTATATCCCTAAGAGTTAGAAACCGTAGATAACCAGCTTGTTTTCCTTTTACTAGATTCCATGCAAGACTTTGCTTGCTTGTGACTTTGGCTTGGGAAATCCCTTACGTTTACACTTGGAGTTGGAACTCTACTTCTGGACTCTGTTCCTGAACTCACGCTTCTCAACACTGTTCGTCGACCTTGTCTTCCTGCAAAGTGAAGAGCAGAGTTAATTTATTTAATGTAATTTCTTAATTTCTTTACATATTACTCTTTGCAAAACCAAGAGCCAAGGCGGCAGCCCAAATATTAACCCAATTAAACAGAATTGTATAAAAAAGCAAACCCAGAGAAACTAAAATATTCATTTGTATGTACTAGTTTTATAGCATGAGTAAGTGCTATTCATTGTTAGCTGAGCCAGCAATAAAACCCTCCACCTGATCATCTACTCTCTGAATAACAACAAAGGGTGCTTTCATATGGCAAAAAATTATGTCAGCCTTAAAAAAGTTGTAAAACAAGTACAGACAAAAAGATTCGCTTCCAGAAAGATGAAAGAGCATCTTAGAATGGGTAATTCCAAAAGAGTCCAAATTATGCCTGCTTTTGGGGGCAGAATTGTCAGGATAAAGGTATTTGTCCCTACAGCACTAAACTGCAGTATCACCTTATTTTTATAATTGGTATTTTATAAGAAAATGGCACCATAATAAATTTAGTAAATAAAGATAAAGCAGTTAATTTTTCAAAATTAACTATGCCGGTAAATATTCTTTTCATCTTTTATTCTCTCTGCAGTTTTATGCACTGAAACCTTTTTTAGAGACTAGAATATGTTTAAGAGTCAAGTAATCTCATTTAAGGGAAGGTAACTTTCCATGGATGTGATTATTGCCACCAAAAACCTCATCACAGTCACATACAGAGGGACAGGCAAAAACAGATGTTGCATGTGCCCCCCTGGCTTACAGCCTTGCTTCTGTGAAGACTACAGGAGCAACAATGCTTCTTTTTAGAAAACTGTGACATTAGCTTGGCCAACAGCATTGGTCTTTCTGTTCACAAGCAATGTACTATAAGAAATGACTTTATACTGACTGCCTAAATTGGAGAAGAAAGCAAAGTAGCAAGAGAAAAAAAAAAAAAAAAAAAAGAGAGAGAGAGAGAGAGATAAAATGAAATGGCCTCTGTGGCAGTAGATAACTGAAATAACCTGAAACCGATGCCTGAGCTGTTCATAAGATCTGAAAACCCCTATGTTCCCCTTTGCCCAGTATGACAGCCTTTTCCAAAAAAACAGCTGTTGCCACACAGCATCAAGAAAGGCAGAGTGACTTTTGTTCAAAACAAAACTTGCCTCTAGTGATTGCTGGTTCTGCACTGAGTGTTGCTTAGGCTTAGAGTTACAGCAGCCTTGTAAATTCATGAGTACCACTTGTGTCATGTCTTAGGCTTAAAAGGCATCTTGTTTTCACTAGTCTGTCTACAACTTCTGGTTATTTTTCAATTTTTTTTTTTATTTTTTTTATTTTTTAACAAGCCACAACAGAACCCAGTGCATATTACCTGCCTCAGACAATTGTGCATGGAGAACATCTATATCCTAGAGAGACCCAAGGCCACCTGCCTTGGGCAGAAGATAATTTCTGACACGTATAACACGTTAACAGATTTAGTCTGCCATAAACTCTGCCTATCTCACTGCAGGTACCTACACTCAGGTAACTGCAGGTACTATCTGAGCAGAGCGGTGGAGCAGGCTGCCTGGAGAGGTTGTAGAGTCTCCTTCTTTGGAGATATCCAAAACCCACCGGGATGCAATCCTGTGCAATGTGCTCTGGGTGACCCTGCTTGAGCAGGGGGGTTGGACTAGATGATCTTTGGAGGTTCCTTCCAACCTCGACCATTCTGTGATTCTGTGATATCACTCAGGTAACCGCACAGCACAGAGCACTGGAGCTACTTCTCCAAAGCACTCCTGAGGCTTGACGTGTCGGTGTGCCTGGTGCACAGCTCCGTGTGTGTGATGTCCAAACCACCACCCAGTGTTGTAGCATGGCTGTGTGTGTGTCTTCTTTACAAATCCCCCCCTCCCCGTGTTTCCCCGTGTTGCACAGAGAGTGAGGAGCTCGCTGTGCAGCCCCTGAACCCAGCATGCCGATGCTTTATACTCTGTGGCAACGACCAGTGCTTAAAAACTTGAAACCGGAGTTTATTGACGAGGGGCTGTCACGCCTGCCAGGCTTTCCCCTCACGGGGCACACCGGGGGGCCCAGGGCCCGGCCACCGAGGCTGGGCGCTCGGTGCGAGGCCTGCGGGGAGGGGGTCATGGCGGGGCTGGGCCCGGCGCTGAGGGGCAGGAGGAGCCGGGGGGAGCCGAGCCCGGCTCCGGCTCCAGCTCCCCGCCTCCGGCCCTGCCTCGCCGGCGACGGGACGGGGAGAAGGGGGGGGGGGGGAACCGCTCCCCGTCGTCTCCTATAAAAGCGGCCGCAATGGCTCTGCCGCCACAGCTTCGCGGGGAGGCGGCGGCCGGGAGCATGGTGCCGGGCGGCGGGCAGGGCTTGGCCGCCCTGCTGCTGCCGCTCCTCCTCCGGCTGTGCGAGGCAAGTGCGGGGCTCGGGGAGGCGGCGGCGGCGGCCGTGAGGGGGGATCCGCCGCCGTGACCCGACTCCCCCCGGGTTTTGTTCCCCGTTAGGTGAGCGGCCGGGAGGCGGCGTGTCCCCGGCCGTGCAGCGGGGGGTGTCCGGGGGAGCCTCCGCGCTGCGCCCCGGGGGTGCCGGCGGTGCTGGACGGCTGCTCCTGCTGCCCGGTGTGCGCCCGGCAGCGAGGCGAGAGCTGCTCCCCGCTGCTGCCCTGCGACGAGAGCGGCGGCCTCTACTGCGACCGCGGCCCCGACGACAGCGGGGACACCGGCATCTGCATGGGTAAGGTGGGCGGGGGGCCGCGGGCCGTGCCCCCAGCCTGCGGCTCCCCGCCTAAAGGGGGCTTACTGGGGAGAAAGAGAGACCCCCGGGGCCGGCAGTGGGGTGTGGGAGCTGGTTCTGTGCAGCGAGAGGGAAACCGCCGTGTGTGGGAGGGATGGGGAGGGGGCTGAGCGTGCCACCTCGGTGAAATCCGTTCGTTTTCCTCGGCAGTGCTGGAAGGGGACAACTGCGTGTTCGACGGGATGATCTACCGCAACGGGGAGACCTTCCAGCCCAGCTGCAAGTACCAGTGCACCTGCCGGGACGGCCAGATCGGCTGCCTGCCCCGCTGCAACCTCGACCTGCTGCTCCCCGGCCCGGACTGCCCCTTCCCGAGGAAGGTTGAAGTGCCCGGAGAGTGCTGCGAGAAGTGGATCTGTGACCCGAAGGACGAAGTGATTTTGGGAGGTTTTGCTATGGCTGGTGAGGAAACTAAAGCTTATAATCACACTGTGAGGAGAAGGTGGTTTACTGGGAATATCCATGGGCTTGCAAATAGGCATGTTGGTTTGTGCTCCTTCTCTTTTATTTTTCCTCCTCTAGAGTGACCAGTAAGTATAACACAAGCTATGAATAAAGGCTATGAATTTAAATTAATGAATGAATAGGTAAAAGAAAAGATATTCAGAGGATGAATGTGCACCACAGTTTTAAAATGTAGTTTAGCTGAGTTTCCAGTTCTGGAATTTCTGTTTGTCTGCTACAGGGTAGTTCTGTGAGTGGAATAAAATACGGACAAACTCTTAATCCTCCAAACGTTGTTTTGCCCCCGCAATCAAAATTGCAGTCTTGCTATTTGCCCTGCAAGAATATGTTACATCATAAATACCACTTTAACAGCTTAGTCTACAAAACTTCCCCCCCCCCTCCCCGAAATTCCCCAGCTATTACAAGTGGTCAGCCTGGTAGCTAAAATGCCAACAAATTCCTGTCTGTCTGTGCTAGAGCTCTCATCATTATTGTTGGCATTAAAAGCATTACAAAATACTTGGAGAAGCAGTAGTTATAAATACAGCGAGTGGATCTGAAAACAAAAAAATCCAAAACACAAATCAAAGTGCTTTTATAATTGAAAAGCAATTAGACTACATAATACTTTTACCTGTTTTTGTACGGAATTATGTGTCCCTCCCCTTTAAATCAGACCATCAGTTCAACATGAATTTTCGCAAGCTACTTTTACTGAGAGTAGAGGAGAGGGCTCTGCATTCTCTTCCAGTCACTGCTCTTTGTGGTGTTAAGCAGTTACTTATGTTGAAACTCAGCTAATCCATTTGAAAAACAATTATGGAATGATCCAAGAAGAAAAGCTATAATAACATTTTAGAATTCTCTGAAGTGTTAGATGTAAGACACATAAGATGTAAATGAAAAGCTTGCTGCCTTTTTACTATCTTTCATTTCCTTTGATTTTTTATTATTATTTGTTTATTTATTTATTTATTGACAGTGACAGGCTAATCCTTAAAATGCCTACAGAATGATTATCTGGATTCTTTCTAGCAGTGGTCATCTGTCTTGGAAAGCCACCTCTTTGGAGTTTTATCTTTCAAAAGACAAAAATGCATTTCTAGAGAAGCTTAACAGCCAAAGCTGTTGGGAGTGATGCAGGAAAATTCATGTGACTGGCTCAGTCATGTTGCCTCATTCTGTTTGCTCATATGAGAACTGCTGAACCAAACTATACAGTTAGCAATATTTGCATAATACAGCTTAACATATCCGTGAGGGCAGAACAGGGATCAGAGTTGGTGGTGGCTTTGAGCAACTAATAACAGCTAGAAATTCCTTCCTTCCTTACTCCCCATCATCACCTGTCTATAATCTGTCAATAGTTGACAAGGTTGGGTGACTTTATCACTGTGGGAATAAAGCAGTTTACTTCCCTGCTGTTTATTAGTTTAGATGAATCATCCAACCTCTCTTAAGTCATATCTAATATAAATATTTTTGTGACAGCTTTAGAACAGATTTGTAATATGTTCCCATTGGAAAGAATGACAATTAAAGACTAGTTGAAGCACTGTTCTGATGACATGCACCTTACTGTTGACTTTTAGATGTAAGAAGTAGCCATCCAGGGCTCCTAAACAAGCAGATGTTAAAATTCCTAAAGCATGAATTTTGGACCTTTTTTGCTCTCATGTTTCATCCCACATGTGGTAGAGGTCAATTAGTTACGGGGCTTTCACATAGGTTTTCCCTGTAATAAAATTCTGTGGGGTTTTGTCTCCAGCATACAGACAGGAGGCCACACTTGGGATCGATGTGTCTGATTCAAGTGCCAATTGTATTGAACAGACAACAGAATGGAGCGCTTGTTCCAAAAGCTGTGGAATGGGCTTTTCCACCCGTGTCACCAACAGAAATCAACAGTGTGAGATGGTGAAGCAGACACGCCTTTGCATGATGAGGCCTTGTGAAAATGAAGAGCCATCTGATAAGGTATGCTGCAAGCAGTGACAGGGAGCAGGATCTCTTCAGCTGTAATGCTACAATTGCAATATTACAGTCTAGAATGCTCCAGGTACAAGTGTATGCAAATACACTTTTAGCATAGTGCAGCAAGCCCAGTATTTTTGCAAAGCATTAGATTTGCCACATATGCTCAGCAGCCTTGTGCTGCACATCTTTTGAGCCATCCCAAACAGATCAGATTTCTAGTTCAGAGAGCATCTTAGAACTGCAGAGAAATGCATGAAATCCTGCAAAATCTGCTTGGGTAAACTAAACCTTTTCTTAGTCCTTATGATGTTTTGCCAAAAGCAGACCCAACCCTGACACTTAAAGGGCAATAAATGTGTTTCTAAGGAGCTGAGTTTTTTGTTGCTGTTGTTTTTGTTTTTTTCTGCTACTACACCTTACGCAAGTGTTGGCTGTCAGCAAGAATAACATGTAGTTAGGGGAGAGACCATCAGTTTTGTAATGGTCTGGTGTTGGAAAGCATTGCTAGGGCCTTTGCTGAATACTCTGTGCAGTTTTGAATGCTGTGTTTAAGAAGGATGTGAAACATTTGGAAAGAGTCGGGGAGATTAACAAGAATGGTCAGAAGTCTAGAAAAATCGGTTAAACTGCAGTTTTTCTGAAAACAAGGGAACAAACATGAGTTCCCATAACTGTGCTGAGCCCATGGTGGACATGACAAGAAGTGATGAGCTTAGACTGCAAGAAAATTAAGACAAGAGTGAAAACCTTCCAGGAGGTAAGAATAGTAAACCTGGATCGTACAGTGCAGTTGTGGCATCTCTGTCACTGAAGACTTCCAAGGACAAGTTGGACAAGCATCTGTTAAGATTGGATAAAGTTGGTTCTGCCTTGGGTCACATGACTCGGGCAAGTCTTTAGAGGATGGTTTTAGCCTTCTTCTTTCTTCCTGAATTGAGTCCTATAACTTGGTTGATTGGCTTCCTCATTTTCTGATGGAACTACAGTTACCTGAGATTTTTTTTTTTCTAGTATAGTTTCATAATGAATGTTGGCTTGGCTTGCCTCAGGTGACAACTGTAGGCTTTAATTATTTGTCATTTATTACCATCCCAATAACATATTGACATCAAGGTAAGAACTTGCAGGGATGAGAACCACTAAGTAACTATTGAAATAACTGCAAAGTCCTACTGATGTACAACTAGCAAAGACAACAAATTTCAGTTTTCAGAGTAGACCTATATCCTTGCATGTCAATGTTTAACTGCTTTCTGTTTTATGCAATGCTATCTCTAATGTCTTTTCAATGTCTTTTCATATTTCTCTTAGAAAGGGAAAAAATGTATCCGAACGAAGAAGTCCCTGAAAGCTGTTCGCTTTGAATACAAGAACTGCACTAGTGTGCAGATGTACAAACCTCGTTACTGTGGCCTCTGCAGTGATGGGCGATGCTGTACTCCACACAACACCAAAACGATTCAAGTTGAGTTCCGCTGTCCTCAGGGCAAATTCC
This sequence comes from Oxyura jamaicensis, assembly GCF_011077185.1. Lineage (NCBI taxonomy): Eukaryota > Metazoa > Chordata > Aves > Anseriformes > Anatidae > Oxyura > Oxyura jamaicensis. The sequence continues at coordinate 145,052,059 of NC_048894.1, forward strand.
TAAAAAAGCCGATGATGTTGATCAACACCTGTGTCTGTCATAGTAACTGTCCTCAGAGTAACAATGCTTTCTTCCAGCAGTTAGATCCCACATCTAGTGAAGCAAAAATATGAAATTATGAAATGCATAATTTGGTTTGCCCAAAAGGTATGTAGTTTATAGAAAACTTGACCCACAATCAGGTGAATGTAATAATTGCATATGTAAAATATCTAAGATTTTTTCAAACCTAAGTGCTTTTGTTTTTCCTGTAGTTTATTAAATACCTCATTTGACATTTCCCCCTCTCCAAATGTCTTTTATTCACTTGAAGGAAACTGTACCTTGGACAGAGCCTTCTTTTTTTCTTAACAGTGGCATGGAGATTACAAAGAGAACAGCTAGTCTTTCCCTTTGAGTTTAGGGGATCATGCCACAAACTTTGGTAGGAATAAGACTGGGCTTTTTTAATAATAAATGGATTCCTTGGGGAATTCATGATAGTGTGCCACATAAGATTCTGGGTTCTTAACTTCACTTTGCATAATGTGTATAAACATTTACACACTGTTCTTTCTTCCATTCTAATGAAATTCTTTCTGATAACCATAAAAATCTTTCTGATGAGAGTGTTGAATTCTTGTGGCTTATAATATATCTTCTTTCTGTACCTCTTGACTTTCTCTGAGGTTAATTTTGCACATATCCTCAGAAATGACATAGCTAAGATCTCTTATCCTGAAGCATAGGAGACTGATAGCTGACAGCAGTTAAATTTCTCTTTGGTAGCTTCATTAGCAGCCTAATCCAAAACCCACTGAAGTCAGTGTCTTAAGTGAACTTGGTTCTAAGCAATGTGTGTCTGTAGATAGAAGTATTTGGATGCAAAAATAAAATTGCTGTAAATTCCTCTAAAACATTAACTGTATCATATGCTGCTTCACTTATTAGAAAGGTGTATATGTAAATAGCAACTGTATATATTGTAATATAACTTTACTAAGTAAATAAACTTTATGTGATTCAAAATATTTTTCTAAAGTTGTATTGGTTTTTGTCTTCTTTTAACTAATGGATAACTTCTTCTTTTAACCAATGGAATGATAATAGGTAAAGCCAATGGGAAGATAAAGAGTCTGCAGACTCCTAAAATCAAGACACTGTCTTGTAAGTTGAGCTGGGAGACATGATAATGCAAATTAATGTTTGGAAGCAACCTGCCCTGAAACATAGTGGTGGGGAGGAAGAAAAGTTACGCAGTTTGAAGTTTGGGTTTGTGTATGAAGTGATGACAAAGTATTTATTTGCATCTTGCATTGTTTCTGCCTCACAAATCAGCCTATGACCCTGATTGTGCTATATATCATATGCCCAGGGAACGTAGAGCCTGAGAGTGGCAGTTTCATGTATGTTAAATCATGTATTTAACAGAAGTGTGCAAACAGGTTCAAAGTACAATTAGGCAAACATTCAGCTGCTTAGACTGTGGGGTCAAGCTTAGCTTGGTGTGTCTCTCTGTTAGAGATAGCAGAGTAGTATTTATGCGACAACCATCGTCTTGGTTGTATAATTACACGGTAGGAAACAGCTTTCTTGGGGAAAAACAAACAACAAAACAGTGAGTGTTCTTTGAAGGAACTGGCAAGCTCCAGTTGGGAAATTCCTGTGACACAGTGGAATTCTGCTCCAAATTAAGACAGACACCTGAATTTGGTGTCTACATGTAGATATCTAAGTGCCCATTTTAGCCAGTGGAGCCCACGTAAAGTTAACCGTGAGCAAGCATCAACACCTTAATATCATTTAAGTCACCCTTTAAAGGATGAGGCCCTAGTGTTAAACCCTATACTGGTTCAATTAAGGTTAGATATATCTTTGTTACTTACCTGGACATGCTTCTCCTCTGTAACTGTACCAACGATAAACTTATATGGAGTCACTGCTATTGTTGTCAAAACATCCCTGACTGCTTTACCTGGTTCAAACTGCTAGAACAAGACTAGTCTTGCCCCTCATTAGGAGCATGTCACTGCATGCTCACTGTCCTTGCACTGGTTAATTTCTAATGTAGACAATTGGTAAAGATCTTCCTAATTTTGCACCCCAGTAACCTTATATGCTAGGAAATGTTGAGTGTCAGAGAGCACTAGACCAGAACTCCTCTAAGTGGCTAAGAAACAGGTTAGAATCTGGGAAAGGGGCAAAAAGTATTATATCAGCTATTTTACCCCACTTCTTTGTCTGCCTCCCTGAGGTTCAGGCTGGTTTCTGCATCACTTTTGATATAACACAACCTATCTAGTATTTCTCAGGATCGTCTTATGAATTACATGCATCTTACTTTGCAAGAGATACCAACTGCCAAGCAATGCAGCATTTGATTTTCTGGCCAAATTTAAAGCATCTGGATGAATAAAACCCAGCTAATCCTGAGACAGAAGTAATTAGAGAAGAATGTAGTCAACTACTGATTTCCTAGGAAGCAAAATGGCTCGCTCAATCACTACTCTGACAGCTCCTCTAATCCCTTCACACCCAAGGTAATTTATACTTGAGCACCAGTTTGTCGTTGTTGCATTGCTTCTCCTTTATCCCTCTGCTTTCACTTTATGTTATCTTGATTTTCACAAAATTCCTTATGTTTTCCTCTTATTGGATCTTACAACCAAACTGCAGGCACCAGAGAGTTTTTCAGTGGGCAGCTTTCTCTTTGCAGGCAAGTTGAAGAGCTCATCTGGGATATGAACCCATGACTCCTTGTACACTGAAATCATTCTCTTAAGTTTTCTTTTTTTTTTTTTTTTTTTTTTTCCCTTCCAAAGACAAAACATTAAGTTCTGATATTTTAGAAGAAAAGTAAACCCTACTCTCTGCTGGGACACCTCTTGTGAATCATCCATCACTTCCTTTGAAAAAGGTCTGTATGTGCTATGGTATGAGTCTAATTCTGGCTTGAGTAATTCCCTTTGCCAACAAAAATTTCCTCACCACTTTAAACTATGGTCTTCACTTCAGCACATCCAGAGCCAAAATACTCTCTAAAACCTACCTTAGTGCTTCTCTACATAATCTCCAGGTGTTCAACCCATTTTAGGAGAACAGAGTTGCATTCTTACAAGCACTACAACCTTCACAACAGGAAAGTGCTACAGTGTTCATATTAGCTATCTTTATTAGCACCGGAACTCTTACAATCTGCTTGTCTTCTTACAATGCTGTAGCATTTCAGCAGGAAAATATCTTCTGGAAAGGAAAACAAATGTTTCATCTGGAAAAAAGGAGCCAAAGATTTGACCTAGTTCTCTACAGTCTTTCAGACTATATACATAATATCAATTCAGTGGCTATTTTTAGTTTGCCTTACTTGATACAGCTTTTCATCTGGTGTCAGTTTTGTTATACTCATTTAGATTTGTTTGACTTTAATATGGACAGTTACTAGCTCAGGCTGAGCCAATTTCAGCATGTTCCTGCAAGAAGCCATGATGATAATTTAACTAAAACACAACAGTGATGTGTCAAACCTGAGACATTTTTATGAGTAAACACCAATAGTAAAATCCTGAACTGTTGTGTCTCGGGGCTATGATTTTCCCACACAAGCAAAGTTAAATTATTCAGGTTGAGTAAAATTAGGTTATTGAAATATCATCAATATATCTTCATAAATTCCCATGTTCCCATCTCAGCATTTCAAAGAATATCACTGTCATGGTTTTGGCAGGGATAGAGTTAATTTTCATCAGTGAGGTTTGTATGATGCTGTGCTTTGGATTTAGGATGAGAAAAATGCTGATAACACACCAATGTTTCAGTTGTTGCAGAGCAGTGCTCACCCAGTGCCAAGGACTTCCCAGCTCCCCCTGCTGCCCTACCAGTGAGGGGCTGGGGGTGCCCCAGGAACTGGAGGGGACACAGCCAGGACAGCTGGCCCCAAATGACCAAAGGGACATCCCACACCACGGGGATGCTCAGAAATAGCAGCTGGGGGAAAGAAGGAGGCAGGGGGGCGCTGGGAGCAGTAGCGTTTGTCTTCCCAAGGCACCGCTACGTGGTGAGCCCTGCTGTCCTGGGGCTGGCTGGCACCTGCCTGCTGGTGGGAAGGAATTCCTTGCTTTGCTTTGCTTTGCCTGTGTGTGTGGCTTTTGCTTTGCCTGGTGAACTGTCTTTGTCTCATCCCATGAGTCCTCGCACTTTTACTTCTCTGATTCTCTCCCCCATCCCACCTGGGGAGAGTGAGCGAGCAGCTGGGTGGTGCCCAGCTGCCTGCCAGGTTAAAGCACAACAATCACCCAACATCAGTTTATGGGTCTGTACAGTGGTATATGCTGGCTGACCTCTTGGTGAAACAAGCACAGAGCGTGCTGGTTGACCCATTCATCCCATACTTTCTGAACAAATGTACTACCTTTCCTTTGCCAGTACTAGTAAAGGATTATTCCAAAACTTTTATTTGTTTATTTATTTAATTTAATGGTTTTCAGTGTTAGCAAATGGTAGTACAACTTCAATAAGTGATGTTGGTGTTAGACAACGATACATCCTACAGCACATATACCTAGTAGAGATGTTTGTATCTACTTTCAGGACTGTTTCAACTATAGGACTTCATTCAAGCAACATGCTCCCTGCATTTAATCTGATACAAATTTGTCTAATGCAGTAGTTAAACATCCAAGGACATTCTAAAGAGAGATGCTATTAAATTTGTTTTCACAAAATCACAGATTGGTTGAGGTTGGAAAGGACCTCTGGAGGCCATCTGATCCACCTCCCCCTGCTCAAACAGGGCCACCTACAGCTGGTTGCCCAGGTCCATGTCCAGGTGGCCTTTGAAAAATCTTTGAAAAATCTCAAGAGAGCCAACAGCACCTCCCAGTTTAGTATGGTTAGTGAACTTGCTGTGGATGCATTCCACTCCTGCATCCAGATAAAAATGGTAAAAATTGATATTATTGATAAAAATGTTGAACAGAATTGGCCCTAGAATTGAGCTCTGGGGAACACTGTTGGTGACCATATGCCAGCCAGATGCAGCCCCACTCACACTTTGAGCTCTTCTGTTGAGCCAGTTCATCATCCTGTGTAGCATGAGCCTGTTCAGCTCACAGCTGGAAAATTATGCAGAAGGATATTGTGAGGGCCTTACTTACAGCCAGAAAGATTGCATCCACCACCTTCTCTTCATCCACTGAGTGGGTGACCTTACCATAGCAGGAGATCAAATTATTAAGACAGGGCTCTGTTCTGTTCTATTCTGTTCTGTTCTGTTCTGTTCTGTTCTATTCTATTCTATTCTTCTAACAAAACAGGAGATATTCTATACACCTGCTTTGCAAGGGACACTTCAAAGCATTCATTTGCTGGCTAAAGTTCAAAATATAGTTGCCTGCTTTGTCTTAGCTCCATGGCAGGAGTTTTTACTAAGTGCAGATCTAAAGAAGAACAAATACACTAACAGCTTTCTGAGTTTTGTCAGTGGAACAGAGACATAATACCAGCTTTTTCCCATACTCTCCTAAATAATTTGTTTCTACTTTGGGTACATTTAGCTATATCTTTAGCTATAATAAAACCCACTATCTAGAATTTAAACCACTTTTTTTTTTTTTTTTTTTTTTTTTTCCTGTGCTTTTATGATCCTCAAAGAATAATGAAAAATAAATATAAGTATTGCAAATATGTCTTTTTTTTCCCACTCTATAAGGAGACCAATTGTCAGCCTTCTTAACTAGATATACAACATTAGAGTGAAAATCTCACAGTGAGTAAAATCTACAATCAGTTTCAGCAGAATCATGGTTTCACCCTTTCTGCTTTCCAATATAATTTCAAGAGTAGTAAAAAAATGCAGGAAATAATAAAATTACCCTATTTTTTATTTCTAGTCCAAGTCATAGTTTATTTTAACTCTATTTTTATTAAATTTATAAACATGTTGGGAGATGGACAGAGAAGGAATTCAGTTACTGTTTCTAGCCTCAATATTTTTATCTTATGAACTTATGAATTAGGATTGTATTTCTCTCTTCTGACAATTTATTACATTGCAATTTATATTTCTTATTAATTTTTGAAGCAATGGTAGCATAATTCTTTTGTATGAAAGCATTTTGTACTAACTCTTGTTTCAAAAAGCCATGCTAGCTATTTCTACCATACTAATTTTTGTAATATGATTCTTTAGTATAGGCATAACATTTAGTGGGACCTGCAGGAAAATTCTGCCCTGTTTTTTCCATTACCAATCCCAGTTTATATATACCAATATGAACAACTATTCTCTGACCAGAAGATATTAAGCTGATATCAAAGAAACCTACCAAGCAGCTGTGAGAGGAACAGTTTATCTGCCAATATTTACTAAATACTCATTATATTGGTTTAAATCACTGGAGTTAACAGTGTTACTCCTATAAATAAGCCAAGTTAGAGCTAACAGCCTGTAGCTGTATGATTAAGCACATCTTTAAAATCTCATGTTCTTTTTGTGGTCTGTAGAGGGAGCTTGGAAGATTGACTGCCTGCCAGTGAGCTTGCTAAAATAATATAAAATTAATCTCATGCTAAGTCTCTCCACTCAGTGAAATGGTAGGAATAGCAATTGCCGATCAATTGATTTGATCAATTGATTTGCAGATTGCCTCACTGAAAAAAATACCAATTTATATCCCAGAAAGTGTATTTATCTGTCTTGGACATTTAAGAGGTCATGTTAAAATTATGAAAAACAATACCCCACTGATGTAAAATGCTTCAGTGTTCATGAGTGTTATTTGTTGTTATTCTCAGTGGTATAGTTAAATATTGTAAAAATATGTACATTGCATTTCAGTTCATAGAGGGAGACACATACGTCTGGTCTGTTATGTTGTCTCACATCTTCAGCCTCCCATTATTTCTGTATGTGTTGAGGCTGTTTCTCTCTTTCATATTTTTTTTCCATGCTTTCCTCAACAAAATGCTCTTTTTATCCCAATTCTAAAAGACCATATTTATTATTCACTTCTACAGTGCCCTCAAGTGGCAAATTAAACATGGATACCCCATGACCAGAGGCCTTTTTTATGCACCCAATGCTTCTTGTCTTCTCCATTTTTCTGTGAGTATTGAAGCCCTCAGGGTCTATGTTATGTCCTTTGTTTTTGCAAAAACATTGCTTGGAGCTAATCACAGCTTTTTCAGACAAATCCAAATTAAATTTTGCTGAAAGCAAACCATTTATAAAGCTACCCTAAAGAGAAAAAGATGTGTTCAGGGAAATTTGCTCTGCTACACCACTGGGCCTGGCTCATTAGAAACCCAGCTCAGCAACCCATCTCACCTCAGTCAGAGTAATCCAGAAAAAAAAAAAAACAAAACCCTGTGCATTAAGCAAGAGATTTGAGCCTACACATAACCCAAGACTGCTCTCTAACAATCAGGACAGAAAAATATGCATGTTAGCCCCTGAGGGAGGATTGCTGGTTTGTTATTTTTTCCCCCCCTGTTTTTAATTATATAATTACATTTCAGTAGAAAGCTGGCAGTTTTATTTTGTGCAAATAAAAACAAATTCCAGAAATCCTTGCATGGACTGAGGCATAACTAAATCCTCTGAATTGCCTTTGTAAACAACTGCAATCATTGAATTGCTTGAAGATGCATACCCTTGCCACTTTCCAAAATCTTCAGACCATAACAGGCTGCTTGATTCAGAAACTAACTGCACATCTTTGGGGAGAAGAATTGGACTTGTGACATCTGTATATACCTTTAACATTCTGCAGGTTATGTTGTTTGTGACTTTCTTACTCTGTGGAATATCGGTTTGTGACTGAGCATTGAAATTCTGTCATTCTCGTACCAGGACTCTGGCCTACCTCCAGCCCTCAGGACTGGGGAGATGATTGCCAGCCCCATCACCACAGCAGGGCTTGGAGGGGGAATGAAGGAGCCCATAATATGGGGCCAGAATAACGAGCCTCATTTCATTTCAAATTTGCAATGAAACTTTTCAGTGAAATGGTACAGTTCTTTTCCAAACCGTGGAGAAGAGGGACACCTGGTGGCTACGGGCCATTTCACCTTGTAAATAGACTGGGCCTGCTCCTGAAAGTTACAATACATCTAAAAGGATGAGGCCAACTGACAGAACAGCTGCCACTGTTCATGGGGACATTAACAGCAAGATAGGACAGAAGCCTGTCCCGTTTTTAAATGTCTTCAAATTATCATGAACATTACAGAAGTGCCTGCAGGCCTCTGCCACACCAGGGGCCTGGTTTGAATTGAATTAGATAACACAGCGCAAAGGAAAAGTTTCTGATCCAGCTAAGTGAGAAAGACACAAAGGATGAAGGAAAGGAGGCCTTTTTTTCTGGCTAGCACACTAGGCACTAAAAGCTCACAATACATGAGCAGTGTCCTCCATACCACTCACAATTTGTGGTAAAACCAGGAAATGAGCCCATTTCTCTTAAGTCACAATCTCCTGCCTTAACCACAGAGGCTGTCCTCCTTCTCTTAGCGTTATCCTTTCAAGACTATCCTGAACTTCAGAGGATCATGTTGCAGAGGAAATGAAGCAATATGATTTCTTTTTAGAGAACCAGAGGGGTCTCAGGCATTACTTAATATCTTCACAGACTAGGACAATGAGATCAGAGAATGGCCTCAGGAACTGTGTGCTCACTCCATGGTGAAGAGGCTACATTTTGTGTACAATACATACATACTTGTGACACTCTTACTGCATTTGATTGCAAATTATTGCAATACTGCATTTCATTTTTTATTGCATTTGAGGTTGCATACTGCCTGGTGGATATGGCTTTGAATCTCTCTTCATCAGGAAGCCTTTGGATGAAATGCTCATCTCTCACTTGCACTGACCATTAGCCAGAATGTTGAATTTTTTCCCTTTCAGACTGTAGTGAACATTTTAGCTTCTGTATCAGTGTGGGGGAATAATAATAATAATAATAATAGTAATAATAATAATAAACTAGGGATCAACCAAAAATTTGTAGCCCATTTGTGGAAACAGAACCATGACTCAAGTGAGCAATGAAGAAGACCATGAGACTGCAGAGCGAGTCACTGCCCTGCTCTCAGGGCATTTGGCATGAAGAAGGGAAAAGAGAAAAAGGTTCTTCTGTAACATTTGGGCCTGTCTGAAGTGGGAGAGGAGAGAAAAAGGCAAGAGCATAGTTTTGAGAGACAGAAAGAGTCTCAGCCCAGCTGCAGTTGCAGATCAAGTTCTTTGTGGTATCTTCACTCTCATATAAGCTTACTTGGATTTTTTGTTCCTGGAAAGAACTGATACGTTCTTGATTTCATTCACATTTGTTCAGCATTTGAAAGTCTCCTTCTAAAAAGACACGACTCAAATGCAAGTGCTGAATTTTACCCAGTTTTTCAACATTTCCAGATGTTTTCCATATTGACCACGAGGGGGAGACAGTTGAAAAACTATTACACGTTAGAACTCTGTTTTTGATGAAAAAAGGGACATCTGCAAAAAGAGTGTGGGCAATTTGTCTTCGAGCTTAGAGGAAATATTAATCTTTTAACAGTTGTTATCGACTCATATCCTTTTAAGTAAGATTTCTTGTTTAATCTTAATAATTACAGTTAGAATGAAAGTCAACATTTTCCAGGAAGGAAATCTGCTAAATGAAACAATGCTCTTGCTTCTGTATAAGGAGTGAAATAACAAAAACAGTTCCTCCAAATTTAAATCAGCCAACAAACTTTTACTGCATGCTTAACATGAGATAGATCAAATAAAAAACCTTTCTAAATTTCAGGTGTGTTTTGATGCACAGTGAACCCCAAAATACATACTTGTACTTAAAAATAAAAATAAATACATAAATAAAAAATCTTTGCAATAAAATATTTGACACACTCCAGAACTTCTCCTAACACAATTATTTTTTTTCTATGTCTGAAAGAATTTTTTAAAGGACATGACTACCAAAACCTAAGAAAAGTGTCAGAGCAGTAACTAAGGTTGCCAAAAGCCTTCCATTGCCCACAGCACTGGCAAACAAGACAGAAAAAGGCCAGATGAGACAAAAGGGTCAACTGCCTTCCCCATGGTCATCAGCAGATCAGTGGCAGAGCCAAAAGTACAAGATACTAGCAAAGTATCTCTTAAAGTATCTCTTGGAAGACTTCTTTTTTTTTTTTTTTTCCTTTCCTTTTTTTTTTTTTTTTTTTCTTTAAGTGATGAAAATAAAAAGAGGTTTCTCTCTTAGCCTACCTCTCCAGTCTCTCCAGTGACTGTCCTTCAAGAAGCCCTGGAGCATTCAAATTTCAAGGTCAATGTAGATGTGGAGCTATGAAAAGCAGCTAGGGAACCCTCGGGAACACTAATTATGAGCATATGAGAAACAGTCTTCTCCCCTCTGTGAGACACCAGTCTGTCAAAGATTGTCATTCAATAGCAAGCCTGCAGAATAGGCCACCTTTGAAAGCTATAATGAATAACCACGAAAGAAACCTTTATAAAATCTTAAACATGCACAAGATACTAGCCAAGGGCTTAATAAAATACACAAGCCCCACACGCAAAAAAACAGACAAAACAAACAGAAACCTATGGCAACTCCAAACATAACAAGATGGACCTCATAAGGAGGAATTAACAGTAAATCTCTCAATAACGTGCCTTTCGTGGCCAGAGGTCTGCTATCTCCCCAGGGTATGGAGCACAGAGAAACCAAATTAAACTGTGGTTATCTGATGTCTCTGGTGAGATTCACTTCGTCCCACGTCAGAGGTCAGTGGGTAGCTCCAGCCCAGGACCGGGAGTCAGAAAGTCTGCATTCGGTTCCCAGTTCTGCCACAGGCTTGCTGTGTAGCACTGGTTGACTTACTCAGCCTTTTTTTGCCTCAGTTTCCATGGCTAAAAAAAAAAAAAAAAAAAAAAAAAAGTGAGGGATTGCAACAGGGCTGCAATGCAGGACGATGCTGCAGAGCCAAGAGCAGGGCTGCTTGCATACCCGCCAGGTCACAGGGGGTAACCACTGCCCAATGTGGAAGCTTGTAGATGTTCACCATCACATGTTTTTGAGTTCTTGGGATTCCTGGCAGGGAAGAATGGCTTAGAGATCATCCCCACTCTACGGCTAGCAGATTAAGTGATCGCTGGAAGATGTGGCACTTCTTAATTGCAGGAGGTTCACATGCCTGCCTGCTGAGCGGTGTGGTGAAGGGAGGCCGCAGCACCCCATCCCTGAAGCCCAGGGCTGCTCTGCACAGCACGGTGCTAACAGTGTTGGCCAAAGTGGGCTGTGCTCCCTCAGTACCCGCAGAGCTGCCTGCCTGCGTTTTCCACCTATTAGTGACCCTGAGCTGCTGAAGCCGCAGCTGTAGTAGCAGCCTGATGAGCCACAGGGAACCAGAACCATATCATATGGCAGCTGGGAAGGGGAACAACTGTGCAACCTTTGTAACGTGCTACCACTGGAAAGGTATCTTCACCCCCGCAGTTATGTGACACCGTGTGCAGCAGAGCCAACACCAGACAATGTGCATTTTATGCCCCCTGCAATCTGTGCAGTTTACAGATGATGTCTCGTGGCCTGGGGTAAACTCAATTTCATAGAAAAGAACTCTTGGAAGAAATTCTTAGACCTTAGTGCAAGCCTATTAATGTCACTTGGCAGGGTCTCGTGCCATTAGGCACTGTAGCTTCCCGTATTTCCATGAAATGAAAATCCCTCGATGGAGAGGTACATGTAACCACATGGTAAGGAATGTGCAGGAAGCCTGTGGGGAAGGGAAAGCTTCAGCCAAGGGCAGAGGGCATGCAGATGGCACGCAGAACAAGGGACAACAGTGAGCTAGACCCTGGCACAACTCGGACTTATCCTGATTGAACTTTACTTCAAAGCACATTGTGAAAAGTCAATAGAGTCTCTCTAATGCACAGGAGATCAGGGAACCAGCCTGAAAAAATGATTGTCACAAAAGGAAACACCTATATGAAAATGAAAACCATTTTATAAGAGAACAAATAACATTTCAAATTCAAGCCTTCCCAAACTAGTAATGTCACAGATAATGCTGTATGTGTGAGGGGTGATCCAAATGGGCTCCCTCATCAGTCTCGCTTCTTATTTGCTTTGACCTGAATCTTGATGTTACAATCCCCATGGAAGAAAGCAACCAGGAACTTGCATCTTAACTGCAACCTGTGGTCAAAACAACTACTGTGAGCCCCAGGAAACCCTCTTGGAGGATATTGGGTACACTGGGTATAACATAAGTGATCCAAAATAGCAGCTGGAGGGGGCTCCATGACAACAAGCCAAGATGAAAGGGGCCAAGGCAGTAGGATTTGGTTTTCCCTTGCAGACAGACAGAGAAACAGTCCATATCCAATCCACGTTATCTCTGAGTCCAAACCAATCCACATTATCTCTGACATAAGGCAAGATCAGCCACACAGAAGCTGGAATGGCTGTAGTGAAGATGTGCTTCCTGACTATAGACCAAATATGAGAGACGTTAGAGGACACCACAGCCACTCTGAGTGATCATAAGAAAAGGTGGAGCTCTGCTAACTCCATTTTATAATTCCAAGGTCTTCACTTGCTACAAACCCCAGCAGAGTGGAGTTAAAGTAAGTTAACAGCTAGCTCATTTACGAGGTTATCCTTGTCATTCTCAGTGCAGGACCCCCACACGGATCCCACCTGCCATCAGGACTGTCAATTCAAAGCACCTCTAGTTTCTACAACTTCAGGACATGTATTCTCTTACAGAAGTATGAAGTAAGACTTGTATTTGTGCCTCTGGAAAAATGAATCACATAAAACAATCTCAGACAGTTTTACTGCATTTAGATAAAGAATATTACTTGCTATGATTGACAGTAATTAACAAAGACAGTCTATGGAGTGCAATCTGTCAGCTTGTACTGTGGGGAGTGCTTTCTTTCACTTGTAACTTCGGCCACATCTTAGCTCCTATGTTCCTGTATAGCCTCTTTTTACCCTCTTGCCTTTTCTTTTTTGGCATGAGCTCTTCTTGTGGCCTGCATGGGGCCTCTACCTTTACACGGTCATTTTAAGATGCCTCTGTGTTTCAGATGAAGACATCATCTATATTTCACTTCTAGGAATGGAATAGGACAAGAATAGGAGCCTGGGAAGCTAGAAGCAATGGAAATATAATAATAAAATATCTGGGTTGTCACCCAATAGAAAGGATTCCAAGGACCATAGAAATCTTCACAAACTGCCCTGTAAGCATCAAGGGGATGCTTCACATAAATTACTTTGGCAGCTGAGCCACTAGTGGTGAGGACCAGTCGTCCAGCCTTCAGGGCTCTCTCTGTTGTGTGTCATTTGCAGGTCTGTTTTCCACTATGTGATTTCATGTTATTGAAGTTGTCTGATATTCGCATCCAGAAAATCACCACAAGAAATTGTATCAAGATGTGGTTTAATACACTGTTTTTCCAGGCAGTCCTTCTATCCACCTCCCAAGTCCCAGAATCGTACATAAATAAGAAATAGTGTTGTGAAATCACCTTCAACATCATGTAGCTGAGGTCCAGCATCTAAGGACTGTGCCATTCGGACTGACCTACATCAAAAAGCCATGCAAAACCTGATTCCCAATGCCCACGCAGTGCTGTGGGTAGTGAGCCAGCCTGCATGCAATGCTGTCACTTTGTGTTATGTTCTCACTGCAGAGCAGTACTGTTTTCGTCTGGTTTCTGTAGTTCTCAGGAAATCTCAATAAAAACTAATTGCACAGAAAATAATTTCTTTTTCTCATAGAATAAGACTAATTTAATTTCAGTGGATAGAAAAGCATGAACAGAAAGACCAAAATTCTGAATTACCTTAAAATACAACTATAAGTTTTAGCCAAAAGATCCACAATATCACACAGACATCAATGAAGTTGTCACCAAAAGAATATTGCACCAAACATGACAATTTTGTAGACTTTTCTGAACTTTGAACTATGTTGACTTTGAGTTTTTCTGTTTCAGTTTTCAGTTTTAATGTTTCTGTTCTGAGTTTTACTCTTTTAGCCCTCTCTCTCAAGAAGACAACATGCACAAAGCTGGTTTCAGCTTACCTGAAACAAAGGTTGTAAGAGTGATGGAAAGCATTTTGTGAATAAAAGATGTATGAAAACCTCAGCATAAACTTTTTCCAGCTGTTTTTTCAAATATCTATATCACAATATTGGCTTGGAATTTGGCTTGGAAACAAGCTTAATTATCTGTGCCTACCATGATGGTGTTTGTACTTCCAGCTCTGATGCAAAGTAGGTCATGACAAATTACAACAACATTAGATCAAATGTGGAATTAACCTCCACAGAAACACCTGGAGCTCCTCTAACTGGGATAGCACTTGTGCCTAACCAACAAATGAAACCACCAACAACACTATGACCTCTTGATATTCGAAAGCTGCAAAGTCTTTTGGATCCAGTGAGAAAATCACTGCATTTTGGCCAACCCTTCTGCTTCTTGGCTAACCAAAGAGCATTCTGGCTCGGGCCAAATTAAAGCAGGACTGCACGGGGAGTCCATATGAAGTGATTTCATACTACCTGGTTTTGCAATCCCAAAATACTAGTATTTAATGTCACTTATTATCATGGCAAGGTTTGACAGCATGGGGAGGGTGCCAGCGAGCCTGGCTGATGGCTTGGAGGTAGTTGCCCCAATCTACCTGCAGGAAGAGCAACACAGGACCAAGGGAGACCTGAATGAACCTGGAGAATGGAGGAGCAAAAACGGGATGCAACTTTATGGTGTATAATGCAAAGATGGGCATTTCTTGAGTTCTTCTTGAGAACAAGAAGAGTATTTGATAGAGAACAAAATAATGTGATTTGCGAATGTCAGAGTAGGAGAAAGACTGACGTATCCTGGCTGCCGCAGTGAGGCAGACAGGGATGTGTCACAGAATGTAGAAGGAGAGGTATCTCTATGACTGCAGAATATAACTAAAATTCCAGGATTTACCTGGAACATGTAAAATTCAGCAAGGTGTTTGTTTCTGTTTGTTTGTTTTGTAAAGTGAAGAAAATTTGAGCTAGAGTAGCTACAAAGAAAACAGGGGAGTGCAAGGGTTGCCTTAGAAGTGACTATTAGAAGAATCTTAATTAACCTAAAACACTCATGGAAAAAAGCTCTGATTACTCTCTATAAGCACAGAAAAACAGACCTGTAACAGAAAAGGAAAAGACCTAATAAACTGGAAGAGCTTGTCCAAGAATACCTGGGCAGAGATTGGCAATGAAGAAATTTGATCTGGAATTTTTAAAAGGGCTCCATGATGATGAGATCAGCAACATATTCCAGTAGGAAGACAAAAAACACAAAACCAATTTATTTCTAGGGCCGTGCATGTGAAAATCATTTGAACCATCTGTTTTAGTGCAGTAGCAAGGGGCTTGAGTTTGAGGTTGGATTACTTTACAGACTGAGACGCTGGACAATCTTGGCTGTGAACAGTTTACCATGAAAAAAAAAAAATCCTTTACAAAAAAAAAAAAAAAAAAACAAAAACAACAAAAAAAACAGCTGAGCACCTGATTGACACCAGAACTTGACTGGAATGCAGAAGCTGGTCTTTTACTTCTCCTAAACCCATTCAGAAGTTCAGCCCAAGGCATCAGCTTTGCTCGAGGCCCACCAGCTAGCATTGTCAAACACACCCACATAATTGTGATTCTGCTTTAATTGAGGAGACAATGGCAGGGCTGCTGCTCTCCCCTTGTTATATGCTAGCAGAAAAAAACATTTGCCCAGGAAGCGGGATACAGGGACGTGGTGGGAACTCATGAACTCGTGTTCAGTGTGGGATGAGGACCACATGGCTCAGTGAGGCGGAGGAGGCAAGAGGGGGTCAAATGTCTGTGACCAGAAGGGAAATGTAGGTCTTCTCCCTGCTCCCAGGAGTCTTTCTGTAATTTTACCAGACATTGGTTAAAGACACAAAAACAGCTCTGGGAGCAGAGATGAGAAGCCAGGCCACTTCCTTCCCAGCTATATGCCCTGTGCCCTGAACTGAAAGGTCATGTTTGTGCTCTTCCTCTCCTCCAAGGCATCCTGAATCCCGGGCACGGGAGGGGAACTGGCCTTTCCTGGAGGTACAGCCTTGGGCTGCTCCTACTTGTTAGCTAGCAAATCTGTAAAGAGCTTGCTTTAAAAGCTGTAGGCCTCCATCCAGAGTTTATAAAGTTCAGACAAACCTTTTGAACAAACTCTTTCCTTTGCCTAATCTTAAAAATCCAGCCAGACTACACTACCTTCCCTTTTAGAGAATTTCCCAGTTTTTAACCTAAGGAAGCAATAAAAGGATGAACAGAACTTCCCAAAGAAAATAGTGTTTATCTCCTTATTTACTCACCTCAGCTTAGCCTTCCCCAACAGGCTACAACGACTGTCTCTCAGAAGTCTCTCTGCTACTTAGCTCTATCCCCACATCTGCCCAACTCCTTCCAAATCCAAATCCAAATCCAAATCCAAAATCCTCCCTCCAAAAACCCAAATCCTCCCTTTCCCAAATGAAACTTTAACACCCCTTGTTTCCGTCCTGAAATACTGCAGGTTTTTTTTTTGAGAAAATATTTCTGATACGTGACTACAGTAATACATATGAAATGACAAGCTTCATAAATCACAAACTGGGAAGAGCAGACGGCTAAGTAGTATTTGTCACTACCTCATGATATCTTTATTCTTAAAACTGACAAGCAGAGCAGGCAATTCGGCTCCTAACACATGAAAGGAAAGGGCATGCTGTAACATTTAACTTCAGACAACATATCACAATTAGGCTATTGGTCTACATGATTATCTAAGCCAGTGGTCTCCAAACTTTCGGGTAATGGACCACCATTAATGCTAAGACCACCACATATCCTATGTCATCAAACTTCTAATTGAAAACATGACTGAAAGCTCTTCAGCATGGCTCTGCAGGCCAGCTGTGGACCATTCGCCATAACCTCTTGGACCACCAGTGGTCTGAGGACCACAGTTTGGTAATCATCGCTCCAAATGACTGAAGGCTAGAAATGTGCCAGAAGAAGCAGTGACGGAGTACTAATGTCATTACAGAGACAGCACACATAGCGACCCGTACGGATACAGAGCTCTTTATACCACCCGCAGCTTTCCATATGGGAACACAGTTCCAGCTCCTGATTGTCTTCTTACTAATGCCTCCCATACAGTGTATTTTTGCAGCACATCCTGGGACTTGTTTATATGCATGAGCTTTGTGCCACAGCCAGTAGCTACAATTAAGGCATAATTATATGTGGTAGGCCCGGGAGGAAAACTTGGCTACCAGTAAATTTCACAACCGGTGATTCTTCCCCATCTAATAAAATAGTTTAATTGGGCTCCTTCTTGTTTGCCTTATTCTTTAACTAGTTATGGGCCTGAGCTACCTTTTCAAAGTCCCTGAGTCTTGTGGGTCTGTATTTTAAGGCCTGGTTCTCCTCCTCACACAGAGGAGGTGGAGCAGGGAAAACCAGAGATCTCTAGCCACAAATGACTACTTCAAGTCTTGCCCAAATACAGTTTTCTTATATGTTTTGGGCATTCTTGAATTCTTGGTTTATGTTTTTAGGTTCATCCAAACTCTAAACACACATTGATCTTGGAATAGCAGATACTTGTTTAATCTGCTGCAGTACACATGTATACACACACACACACACACACACACACACACACAGAGGGTTTATCTACAGGACACAGTGGGGTGCTGTGCAGAAATGCCTTAACTATCTCTAAATGACCTCGCTGAGGACTGTACAGCTCTGCACAGAGCCATGCTCAGAAACCTGTAGGACCTTAAAGGCCAGCCTTTTCATTTCTGGTGTCAGTGTGTACGCCACAAGGCAGAGAAACCCAACTTGTCTCTAACCAAGCTTGCTCAAATACCACAAATAGTGTCGCCATGACCCCATGTAGCAGCGTGGGTAATATTGCGATTTATTCTCTACAGCTAATGCTTACAGGCTTCCTTGGTGCCTTTGGAAAGAAAAACTTGTATTCAGTCCTCACTTTGTCATGAAGAGGTAAATAACCACTGAAGCATTGAAGTCCCCAGGCAGCAACAGGTTTGTTACAAAATGTGAAGTGCAAGGAAGCATGACAGAAGGATTTCAAGCTGCCAGAAGGGGTGAGTGGGCCTCTTTGGGTGTCCTAAGCTTCACCATCACTAAGGTGAACGCTTGCAAATGCATTTAAAGGCTGAGAAGACATTTTATGTAAAATTCATCTTTGGCACTTTCTGATTTGGATTCGGTAAGTCTCTTTGGATAGTGTTTCTTGCCATTTGGGAAGCAAACGACAGGCTATCATTTGGATACAGAAAGGTTCAGTCAGCTGCTCTGAATCGTATAGCAAATCACTGGCAGGGCCAAAGACCAAGCTGGGGAGTGCTGATTACATGTTCTGTGCTCCTGACCCCATGCCTGTATCCCAGCGCTGCAAAAGGCATCTTTCCCTTAGCCAGACACAGAAGAGGGAGGAAGCAAGAGTAAAGTAAGATTAAAAAATCTGGAAAAAAGATTGCAGAGAGGAAGACATTGCATACTGTCCCTGAAAGGCTGTTTGTCACACAGAAACAGCAGCAGTTCTCCCAGGCCAAGCCTGCTGAGACTAATTTCTCTCTTGTGCAACATCAGTGAAGGAAAGAGGCAAAGTTACTTCAGGATTGGACTTGACCCCAGTAAACCAACTCATCTTCGTTTGATTGTAACAGAAACTTGCCTTATTATTCTTTATGCCTGACCTTTTCTAGAAAAATAAAAAATACAAATAAATAGAATAATTATATTTAAAAAAAAAAAATTAGAACTGGGCAAAGCTCTGCTCTGAGGAAAAAAAGTCAGCAGCACATGGCTTCTCATGATGGAGGAGCTGTGGAGATTTTTTTTTATGCAAAGATCATGTAGATGTACTCAGTTTATACAACCACAATGCTGATGCTAATGTTTGCCATTGCCCATGGCACCCCACTGCGATGTGCTGTTCCAACACTACTTGGTCTTCTTGACAGAGAAATGAATATAACATCACATGAAACAATCCTAAGACCCTTTGGGGAAGATAAAAAAAAAAAAAAAAAAAAAAAAAAAAAAAAAAAAAGGGATAGAGTTTGTTATCTTCCACTTCCAGTGCTCAGAGCCTGTTGCAAGCCACCCATGGGGCCATGGAGCTGTCTCAGCAGCCAGCAGCTCCTGCACCGCTGGCAGCACACCTCCATCTCCATGTGGTCCTGGGGCCACCACAGCTCTGTGTCCTTCTGCAGATCTGCAGCTCTCCAGGATGAGACAGACAGCTCCTGTAGTAAGGATTATATGTGTGAATTAGCATTTATACATATATTTGTTCATGTTTTTCAGAGCGTTTTTGGAAATGCT
The DNA here is from genome assembly GCF_011077185.1 of Oxyura jamaicensis. Taxonomy (NCBI): domain Eukaryota; kingdom Metazoa; phylum Chordata; class Aves; order Anseriformes; family Anatidae; genus Oxyura; species Oxyura jamaicensis. The sequence continues at coordinate 145,071,451 of NC_048894.1, forward strand.
CAGAGGTAATGGGTCTGGAAATAACATGAGGTCTGTTTTTCTCATGATACCTCAGATCCTGCTTGAAGGAAGTAGGGCAAGAAGACCAGACCTAATCTCATCCTCATTCCATCCTGGATGATCCTTGAGGAATTCAAAAAACCTGTGGAAAGGAAAAAAGAAAAAGAAAAGAAAAAGAAAAAGAAAAAAAAAAGAAAAAAAATAAAAGAAAAGAAAACAAAGAAAAGAAAAGAAAAGAAAAGAAAAGAAAAGAAAAGAAAAGAAAAGAAAAGAAAAGAAAAGAAAAGAAAAGAAAAGAAAAGAAAAGAAAAGAAAAGAAAAGAAAAGAAAAGAAAAGAAAAGAAAAGAAAAGAAAAGAAAAGAAAAAGGAAAAGTAAAGGAAAAAGAAAAGGAAAAAGAAAAAGAAAGAGAAAAAGAAGAAGAAAAAGAAAAAGGAAAAGAAAAAGAAAAAGAAAAAGGAAAAGAAAAAGAAGAAAAAGAAAAAGAAAAAGAAAAGAAAAGAAAAAGAAAAGAACAAAGAAAAAGGAAAAAGAAAAAGAAAAAGAAAAAAAAAGAAAGAGAAAAAGAAGAAGAAAGAAAGAGAAAAAGAAGAAGAAAGAAAAAGAAAGAAACCCACAGACAAAGAAATCCAGCTTTATTTGGGTTTCCCCTAAACACGTTTCTCAACTGCGCAGTGCTGCTCACTGAGTTGATATTTCCTCAGATGTCTCATGACTCATAGAACAACATAAATGATGTTTGCTGTTCGTTAGGGCACTAAGTGGTGCATATTTAGCTCGTCTCTATGCCTTGGTATTCTTCTCCCTATTTATTTTTCCCAACTGCCTGACCAGTAACTCCTTCCATCTCTGACTATGCCCGTTGTGACCTTTCAGGATAAGCAAACTTACAGACTAGGTTTTTGCTCTGTGAATTTATCTCCCAGTTTCAGAGCAATTTTTGGATGCAACTGTTTGCTCTGTTTTCCAAAAGGAAAGTTTGTCTAATTTTCTGTTTCTTTATATTTCAAGTGACCACAGACAAATAACAGGTAATGATATTGTTCTTGACAATGAAAAGCAAATGATCCTACTGCTGTTTTCATTCTTGCACTAAGCTTGTTATCACTCTTCACTTTCTCATGCACACTTTTCATGTTTTAGTGCATTTAATGAGCTTATCTGAACCTGAGTTATTAGTGCATTAGAAAGCCATTTGCCCATAAATTAGCAGTGGCTTCATCCATTAACATCACACCTGGAGGTTCAGCTGCTGAAAAAAAAAGGACTATTTAGTCAGATTAAGAAGTCTGCAAATGCAGATACTTTCACAGGGAAATCCAAGTGTTTTCCTCCTACTCATCAGCAGTGTCATCAGGCAGCTCTCCTGGCACCAGGAGCTGATGGAGATGTTCAGTGGTGTCTCCCCACAAACAGTGTCTCAGGAGCCTACCTCAATTTTTCACAGCATTTTTTGTTTGAATTTGCTTTAAGAAACAAGCAAACAAAATCCTTCAACTTCAGAGGACAAAAGGGGAATTCCCTAGGTGCAGTTATTTTTCACTCCAGTGGGGAACTAACAAAGAACTCATCAGTTTCAGTTTGTCTGAAATTGATCTCCATCTGTGTAGACAGGGATCTTCAGATACACCTCCTGCCCCTAAAACTAGGATATTACCACAGAGACTCTCATATGAGGGGCAGCATATCATCCCGAAGCCCCATCTCTCTCTGCTCTCAGCATTCCCAGGAGTTAGGGAAACACCTATCCCCAGTCCACAGGACTACTGAAAAGCAAAGGCTGTCTATAAGACTCCTCATAGAGATGTCTCTTCTAGCCTGAGAGACTTGTGATCCTTAGGACCAAAATCCCAAGCTGAGTAACTCTTTGAGCCAGCAGCTGTCCTGCTGGCTGAGGGAGCTGCCCAGGCCCTGCCATACGGCTTCTCAGAGCTCTACTTGCTCAACACCAAGTCACCAAACTCCAGCAAAAAGGCTGCTGGAGTCAGACCTCAGCCAGCATCAGGCCCAGCAGTGTGTTCTGCCCTTCAAAGGCTGACTCGAGGCTGCTCCTCACCCCACACATTGTCTGCATTATGCTCTTGAGGTAGTTTGTTCTCTGCCTCTGCTGACAAGGGAGCTTGAATACCCACCCATGTTTTCCTTGTTGGTCATGGACAAGTTGCCACGGCTCACTGTGACCTCAGTGGAAGTGCCAAGGATTGCATGTAAGCTCTATGGAGAAGCAGGAAGCTGATAATGGGGTGCAAAGTGGTCTTCTTCATCACTTAGCTGCCCTAATCCGCCTGAACCATGCCAGAAGCCCTCACACCAAGAGTCCTGTGGAATACAATGGCACTCAGAGATACAAATGCCCGTCACTAGAGACAAGCTGGCTATGACACGATATTTGGGCCAGGCACCTGGCTCGGATACGAGAGGCATGATGAGCATTCATTTAACTTGCTGGGAGCTGAGGGCAGTCTGTTGGTTGCAGGATCTGAACCAGTGACCTAAAAGTGAAAGGCTCTTTTTCCCATGCTAAAACTACTACTTTTCCCATCCATGAGTTTCATATTGGCTTCAAATCAACTGCTGCTTAAAAAGAAAAAAAAAAAAAAAAGGAAAAAAAAGAGTTGAATATTTTGATGTTTAGATGTTTTGATGTTTAGCTTTTACTAAATGTGCTAAAAAAAAAAATAAAACAATTAATTGCTGAGAAATAGCAGTAAGCTTCAGTTGATTTTTTTTTTTTCAAAAAAAAAAAAAAGGATCCTGAGGAGGATGGAATCAAAAGAACACGTTACCATCTCGCCATTTCTCTTATGAAAGCAATTTATAGTAAATATGAAAAGACAGTCTGAGAATACAATTAAAGCAAATTGGTATAATCTGCAATGTATAGCCATGTAAAGACAAGAAGAAATGTCTTGTCCAAGGAATATTTTGACATCTGGAAATTGGTCTACCTTCCAAATTATTTCAAAAAATACCAATATTTATGTGAAACAAAAATTTTTTAAAGTTATTCTGGATCCATTAAAGATTTCTGTTGATTAATAATGGACTAGCACATTTTAAAAACCTGGTATTAATGTCAAAGCAGTATTTTTTAAACTAAAAAAGTGAAACATTATCTTTCAATAAGGTCAAGAAATAACCCATTTCAAGTTTTAACTAAGTGACTTAACTCATGCTTCCCCAAACCAAAATGTTTTCAAAACAGTCATATTCTTGGGGAACATTTTTGGTTTTGATGTTTAAAAAAATGGAAGACTGGAAAAAGGTCTTTCACTGGAAAAGTTTCACTCCATTCTCCTGATTTACATAAGGCAAACTGAGGCACAGCACAAGTGCCAAACAGCCAAGCAAAACTACTGAGATCAAAACACCTCACTGCATGCACTGCAAAGGCTGTGCTTACTCTTACTCCCTCCTCTGTATTAAATCACATGTGTACCCATAAACCCACGTGCCTAGGAGAGGCTCTGCAGCTGAATGACCTCCTCCTGGGAATTGATGCCCCGCAGGCTGTGCCCACCAAGCAAAGCCCCAGGGCAGGTGCATGCTCCCCAGGGGCAAGCCCTGCTGCTCATCCCCATCACCTTGCATTTGTCCTCATCTTGACTCTCACCTGGGGTCTGTGGTTGACCAAGGCAGCAAGGGAGGACCTTGGGCACCACTCAGCAGGAGCTGGCGCTGGCCATCCTTCCATGCCTTTTCCAGAAACAGAAGCGGTGGCCTGCCTCTCCCCGGCTGGGCAGAACAGTTCAGCAGCTCCTGCTACTGCAAGGGTGGCTTGGTGAACAGTCAGGGACTCAAAAGCCAAGATTCAGCCCCTGCAGCTGCTGTGGTTAAGCCATCTTCTTAGTTACGCAGGAAAATGTGCTAGAAACCACAATTTACATTGGTTCAGCTCACCCCTGCCTGAAACCAGAGTAAACTGCACAAGAGGAAATCACAGCTAATAGCAGATTTTGCCTATCTGCACCCGCATTATCAGTACCCACGGACACTGGTGACTGGAACTAAAGGCTTTGTCTGAAACTGAGACAGTCATAACTGAGACCTTTCTTAAACCATACGGTTTGGGGTGTTTTGTTTGTAGTTCCCTTTATCATGATTCATATTAGTTGTTGCTTATTTAACCCAATCTTTAAGAAGCTATTTGTGTTTAGCAAGCACCGAAGGTTTCCCTAGCACATGCTCTAATGAGTATTTATGTATTTTTACATGCCATGGGCAGCCCTGTCCAGAAAACTGAAACCAAGAACAAGTTCTGAGACTGATCAGCTTGCGACTGTGACGACAACTGCCCTTGCTGTGTAATGATGTTTAAACCATACAAATCCCTCTTTGCAAATGTAGGATAGATTGCTTCAGCAGCTGTGTTTTTAAAGACATTGTGGACTTCTTACTTCGAGCAGACTGAAAATTACTTTCATCATATGGTTTGGAAAAAATAGCCAAACCTCAAGGATTACTAATGATGGGTAAATAAACCAAAGTTAGCATTCTGGGGAGGGAGTAAACAGTAGCAGTGCTTGAGATCTGACGTGGTGACCCAGGCAATGATACTGATCAATGCCTTGCCGGAGGAGGAAAAATTAGAGAGTGTGGAATTAGAGACACCATTCAGTTTAAAATGAATAGAGCCTTAAGCAAAACAGAAGGGAACAACCTTATAATGTTGTAAAAGGGCTTTTTGTTTGCCCTGTACCATACCTCCTTTCGTTGTGCAAGGCTGTTATCATCTTTCATTAGTGGTCCTTTTGGCATAGAGCTTTTTTCCAATGAAATATGCAGATTTTTATGGACCAAATCAAGGCCATTAAATCAAAATCCTGGATGCTTGGCAATGAAATATGGCTGAGGAAAGAAGTTCAAAAGCATGCGAGAAACAACTGAATCACTTCGCAAAAAGAATAAGCAAATAAATACTTTAATGCTGGGTAAATGTTGTGTTGTGTGAGCCTTCAGAAGCATCCAGGGAAATAAGCCCATGGTGGGTGTAGGAGACCCAGTTTAAATTCCCTCCTAACCCAGAGGCAACAACATATTGAATGACCTAGACCTAGAATGGTGTCTCATTTTTTCTTAAAAAAAATATAAATTTATTTTAGTGAACTATTCAGTGTAACTGGAATTGAAGCAAGCAAAGCTACCGAGATGAGGAGTAGCTATCACTTCCTCTCGCTCCAGGGATGCTGTAGGGCTACCTGCAGCGGGAGCCCCCAACAGCACATCCTGCTCTAGTGCAGCAAAGAGCTGTGCAAAACTGGAGCTCTCTTGCAAAAAGCAGCAAGACACAAATACACAATTCTACTTTCACCACAGTAAGGCAAGGGGAAATGTTAATTTGCTTTTTGTCACAGATCACCCACTCCTCTTTCTTACCACTTCTCCACTTCTTACCAGCAATGGAAAAACAGTGGAAGAAGGTGTATTTCTTACCCACTTGATCATGTTAAAGGGCATCAAGAAACACCTTCAGCTTGTAAAGGAAGCAGGGGGATTCCCAAGTGTAAGCAGAGTAACGTGATGTGAATGACTAGAGACCACACAGCTCTGACAGGAGTGGGCATGTAATGACACCTACAGAAACTCATATAAAAAATGTAGCAGCCAACTCGAGGTATCACCGGGATTAGACTTGTCTTGACAGTTACAAAGGAAGGGATTGGAAGGGCTGGTTTACATTAATTGCATGCAACCCAAATGAAATCCAAACCAGCAATTCTATACACTTAGTGCATTCAAGACATCCAGTTACACAAAGCTGAAAACAATTATGAGCCAAATTATTTCTGAGACGGAATTTAAACAGGGAAAATGTGAGTGATAATTGGGAACCATTTAAACACGATTTTCTAAATGCCCCAAAAGGCACATTCTCACATTGCACAAAAGAGGTCAAGTGGAGTTAAAAACAAAAGCAAAACAAAACAAAAGCACAAGCTGGCTTAGAGAGGAAATTAAATCAGCTTTTGTGAAACCCTCCACAAACAATCCCCCTCCACCATTCTCCCAGCAACAGAATATTAAACAAACCAAAAACACATATATCAATCACAGTGAATAAGGAAGGAACTGCTGAAAATGACTGTGCATCACACACCAGCAAAGATACATGAATAGGATGGGAAGCAACGGGATAGAAAGGGGAGTGTATGGCCATCAGAATGACAGTGGGAAGTGACATTTTTCTGAAGTATACGAGGGGAAAAAAGCCCCCTAAGCGTAGTAATTATTCACTGTCAGATATTAGAAGTAGAAGAACTATGAATCATAATAGAAGATACTAGCAATGTTCCTCCCTCCCTTTTATTGTTACTATATTTTATGTGTGTGTCTGGAGGAAAACAGGAGTCTGAGTCCTGTACTGTGCTGACTGGGGTGCTGGTGAAATGCACTAATTAAAATGCAGTTAAATGCAACAGATAGATGAGAAATTGACCTTGTCAAACAAGCACACAGCTTTCTGTTGAAATTACAAATGTTGAGAATGGTCATAGCATTGTCACCAGGTACTCAAAACTCCATAAGGAGCTTTCAGGTTGGAATTGAAGAGAGGGAAAAAGTAACAGAACGGCAGAAATTCAGTTTAGTGGACAATAAAAATGTTCAAAAGTGCCTGCCAATGTAGCACTGTTCTTAGCCTCTGCAGCAGGACCAGGGGACAGCACATGGCAGGAAAGGTATGAAGACTTGTTCTGGCTACATGCACAGCCCTGTCCCACCACAAGTCCCAAGTTTGCCATACCCTGAGGCCTGGAGGGTGAAAGTTAGGAGAAAAAGACCACCTCACTCAGCTGGGTAGGCTGACAGAGATGTTCTGCAGGAGGTCACTCTCCCAGGTTTGAGCACCTCACACTTTCCTGCAGATGCTGCGGGTTTGTACACCTTTAGGTACCACATCCGTAGCATCACAGACTGTGCCCTTGGTTACGCGTTGGTCTCTGAGGAGCCCAGGAGCAAGCTGTGTGCCCTACCCAAGACTGACACTGGGCCCAGGTTTCCAAAATGCATACTGATAACTGGTTCCTGGAGCCAGCAGTAGTGACTGGGGTGGAGGTGGGCAGCTCAAAGCATCCATCACCCTCCACGTCCAACTCCCACAGTCTTCAGTGTGGCAGGGCCTGGGACCTTGCACAGACACATGACCTCTTGGGCTTTGTAGGCTTTCTGCCCGTTCATTTAGCCTCTAACACAGCCTGACACTCCAGCCTTGAAAGATCATTGACGTCAGTGCTTGTGCTCGCTGGAAGCGCACTCGTCTGCCCCTAGAAGAGGCATCACTAAAGCGACTGCAAAGCAGACTCCTATGCTAACTTGATCCATGGCATTTGCAATGACTTCCAAGAAGTCAGGCCATGAGAACAGTGGTTTTAAATTGCTGTGACAGATGGTATGTGTTTTGCTCACAGCTGGTTGTATGTTAATATGCTATGTTCTTCTGAAAGGACTTGGCTGAGCCACAGAGGAAATGCCACCAGCTTGCCTTGTCCTGGCCGCGGAGCTCTGTGTCAGGCGGAGTCATCTGTGGGGAAGGGAGATGGTGTCTTCCCCAAAAATCCTGGGAAGGGGAGAAAAGTGTCAGAGAGGAGGACACAGAGAGCAGAGGGAATGTCTCTCCTTTGGCCAAAGGGGGGCAGAAAGCTGGAGAAGATGCCCAGAGAGGAAGGAGGGCTGGCAGCTACTGGAGACGCCACTTAGAGGTGGCTGGGCCAAGCTTTACAGACCTGTCTGTAAGGACACCATGAACAGGAGAGAGTTTGTTTACAAACCCTCTTAATTTAATCCCAAGTTTCCTTTAAACTTTCTTCTGGTAATTTCTCTTCCAGTAACGTCTGGCTCTGCAGTTGCAAGCTCCTCCTGTGTCTGGACCTGCTCGCTCTCAGGAAGAGGCACAGACCTCCCGGAGCTGGGTATCTCCTGCTCGTCTCAGTCAGCATCGACTGGAGCCAAGGCTCAAACCTGGACAAGAAACTCAGGGCTCTTAGTCCAACACTGTGATTCCGCCTCTCCAGACAGGGTTTGGCATTTAATATTACTCAGAAGAGAAAAAGAAAAAAACCCAAACCAAAAAAACAAGTACTGCTCCCTTCCACGAGGCTTAACAGAAAACATAAAACAATATTTTTGTGGCCCATTCTCCCCAGGAACAAAAAAAGAAAAAAGAAATAAAAGAAAAATAAAAGAGATGAACAACTGAAGGGGTATTCAGAAAAGGAAGAAAATCAACCACAGACAAGTTTCTGCCAAGCAGGGCTTTGCCACCTGATCCTGCCACATTTAGAGGGGCTGCAGCTCCTGCCCTGCGTCTTGGCCACCAAAGTGCCTTTGGGCAATCCCAGTTGGGGATTTCACACAAGTCAGTTGCAAGACCCCTTTTTTTTGGTATATGAGATGGAATTCCCAAAGTGTGGTAGAATTACCCATCGAAATTAACTGCAAATATCTGTGCGAGAAAAAGAAATAGAGAAAGTTCAGCAAGCTTTTATTTGTAACCTCTGTGTTGCTTCAAGGAGCAATCCTGCCAGAAGGGACCACCATAGGGTCTTCCCTCAGCTCTTGGGAGTTTTTTTTTTTTTTTTTCCCCTATCTCAGGTTATTTGATGACCAGTCTCTTCTGTGAGCACTCATCTCACCCTCTTCTGTGGCTGATCTGACTGTAAGGGCACTGGCCCTGCAAAATGCAAGGAGAAGGGGAAGCAAAGTGGTTGGGAATCCCATTGGAAACTCTTCAGACCTGCTCCCATATTTAAGTCCTATTGCAATTACTAAGTTCATGTAATTATCCCTCACTCTGGCAGCTATTTCAAGGAGCATTGCTCAATGTAAATTGAACACCTTAAATTACTCCCTGCATTGCTTAAGAAAATTTTAGATGGGAAACTTACTTTATTAAAAGTTAAAAAGAAAATTAAAAAATATGGATTTTGGTGTTTGTTGGATTCTGATTTCATCTTCTAATCCCAGAAAAAAATAAAAAATAATAAAAAAAAATAAATAAAGAGCTGCTACTTGATTTTTCATGTCTTGTTCTTTTTAAACATTATCTTTACTGATATGTTTGAACAGATCTAGCACAATGAGTCAAAAATAGACCTAGCTATATGTGTAAAAAAAGAAAAAAGTTAAGGAGTTTATGAAGAGGTACTAGCTTGACATTGATATCTTTTGCCTGGGCACTACTTAGCATTCTGCACATTTATTTTTTTTCAGTTAATCTGCCTCTTACACGTGCAATTTACCCCTTACTTCATTGTAAGTAGTCATTTTAATTCAACAGTCAAAGATCATTTCAGAACTATTTTGAGTGTTGTTGAGTGCTTACAGATCTTCAACAGTTTGACATTTAATATTTCATCTACACTGGGAAGAAAACAGTTGACATGAATGTACCACATAAAATACAAAGAAAAAAAATAACATAGAATTTGAAATGCATTTGCAAGTTGTTTGTTTTTAGGATAGTTAATTAGATACTTTATTAAGCCTTGAAGCCTGTAAGCTAAAACCAGCACCAGCACAAACACTAGAGAGTAGTCACCAGCTCATGTTAAGAAAGTAGTCAAAAATGTCAAAATCTACTTTCCCTTTTCTCCCTTCCTCCAAAACTTCCCAGAAACATATTTCTCAACTTCCTGGACAATCTCAGGCCAAGGAATTTTATCTAACCAAAATAAAAGGTATTTTTTACATTGTTTGATAATTTATAATACAAAATATCTCATCAGCAGACAGAGATTGCTTTGTTTATTTTCTTACTGAAAGCTCACTACCTGGTAGGACATGAAACACTAAGCCCTTAGATCAGGGCTTTTAATCACTGCTATTTTGCAGACACACTTACAGATAAGGGATTTTTTTCTTTTATAAGCTCTTTTGTGTAATCGATGAATACAAAAATTCACCACAGTTCAGAATACTTAAAAACAAGAAAATAAATAAACAAGAAGCTCCCCAGACCATGCATTTTGGAATAAACTCAAGCTAATGGAGCAAACAATTACTATTCCTGCATGCAGAAGTAATACAAAAACACAATGGACAAGTAAATTTATACATGTGATTTGCAGATGACACACACAATACTTTCTTATAAAGATCAAGGTTGTTTGCAACCATACATTACCATTTCTGGAAAATCAATCTGCATTATTTTTAGTACAGGTTAGGAACTAGGAGTAATGACTGAGTGATGTGCCAAGGACATGGTTAGACAGACTTGGAAAACTGGAAACTGTGATTTCTTTCCAAAGGGAACATGTATCATAGTCACAGCTGGTGTCACTGTGTAGAAGAGTTCGATCCTGTAATTCATGGTGTAAGAGACCTAACGTGATTTAACACAAAGCCCCCTGTTACCAAGATAATGAGAATTAACCTTATGTAGACGTTAGTCAAATTTGGTACCAGCACTGGGACTGCAAGAGGACATAGTATATTATCTAGAAAGAGCAGTCTTATCCTCTTAACACTAGCAAAAGCACATGAGAGGATTACTCTGCTGTACAGAAGGGCAGGCAGACACAGTAGACAAGCCAAAAGATATGAAAGGATTTGCAGTTCATAAATATTTTTCCAATACCCCAATGCACTTCTCCCCCAGAGCAAAACCTGTTGTAGAAAAACACTTTATATGCTCTCAAAAATTAAACCAATTTAAGAGTGAGATATGAGCACACACTGATGTATCCTGATGGATTACACCCTGACGCAGATTTGATGTGACTGATCAAACCCACAGTCCAATAATAGGCATATTTTGAAAGCCATGGCAGTCTCATGGTGACACCTACCCACTGTACCCAGGTACAATTGCTCAGTATTTCACCCAGGAGTTGTGCTGCAAAGGGGTAAGTGTCTCTACAAAAGAGGTAGAAAAGAGTGGAGACACTGATAAGAATAAGAGTTTTCTTCTTTGCTGGCATCCTACTTTCTCTAGAAAAACACAACTTTTTTAATTTTATTTGACTTGAGCTACCCTAAGGCCATTTTTCCTGCAGTGCCTCTTCTTTTTCTAGCTGGGAAGTTTGTCCGGGCAGCTTCCACACCAAAGACATGGATGCTGCTCTGAACACTGGCTTTGAGATGCTCTGGATCCAGCTGTGGTCCCAGGAGACAGCAGATGTGCTGTGCTCATCCATGCATCTGCTCTGGGACTCTGGGAGGGCCAGGGGTGCTGTGCCAGTGGCTCTGGCATGCTCGGAACAGATGGGACTCCCAGAAATTGAATTATTTTGGGTACACTGGCAGTGTTTCCCATTGTACCACCCCTCCCAAACCCCTCACTAAATTGTAGAAGACTTCCCTGGAAATAAACAGTATCAGCAGAGCAACAACACCAGTTCTCCTTAACTTTGAGCCTTTAACTGGAGCCTTTGAGACTCCAGGGTTTTGGAGGCCAAAGAGAAGTAACTATTATTCAATATAATTCAATTTACTTTGCTGTAACAGTTCATATTCATCTATTCTAGCAATAAAATATGTTGTGCAGGATGAAACATTCATCTTTCCTAGAAAGGTCTGGCACACTGAAATTCCTCTTGGTTGGGAAGGAACTTCTTGGAACTGTTTTACACTTATAAATTTACTAATTTGTGCATATTGGGTAACCAGGAGAATCCCAAGCTTTGACCACATATAGGACACAATGTAAAACTAATCCTCTTGCTCCCTCAATAAATGTGGTTAGTCAATGGCTTGGCAGTGCTCCACCTAGTCAGGGAGGACGAAAAATGATTCACAGTGTAGAGTTGAAATCTGAAGATAATTCAGTATAAAGCCAGGGTGAGAGACTGGAAGAGATTAACCACCTTTCAGAGGGAAATGCTGCTTTCCATATAGCAAATAGAGGCTATCAAAGGAAGCACAGATGAATCTCGTAATAACAGGAGCTTTTTTCATTCAAATGTTAAGCACAGATTGCAAAAGAAGATCCTACACACACTGATGCTTGCAGTGAGGTACTGCGGAAACTATCCCTCCTGTTCTTGCAGCCCTGCAAAAATACTGAATACTTAAAGGTAAGACAGTCAACAGAGAGAAATAACTAAAATGGTCTTGGGACAGTGCAGTGAGAGGCTCTTCAGCTGGAAACAAGCTGGGAAACAGTGAGGATAACGGTACAGGAAAAAATCCCACAAGGAGCCCTGTTGGGAAGGGGAACAGACTGCCAGTGAAGTGGTTAAACTCCAGCCCTGGGATTGTTCAAAGTGAAGCAAGAACACACTGCAGGGAACATTTGTGCAGGCAAGAATAAGGTGCTGTAATAGGGATTTTCCATGAATGCTGTCTGGTAATGTGGAACTGGCTGAAACTTCATCTCGTCAGCCCCACTTCTCCTCATGGCTGGTGGCTTCCTTTCCGAACAGTGGTACATACAGGACACACGAGCATTACAGAAGCCAAAACATACCCGTGGTGTTTGCATCTTCTTTCTCCTCCTGGCAAATAGGTCTGTGGTCCACCAGTTAATTTGCAGAGGTCCTCTCCCCAGGGAGATCTCTGGGTGGCTTGTTGAACCCTGATTTTCAGGCCTTCACCCAGTAGTAATATTGGTTGAAATAGGTCTACAGACACAAAGGCTGTGGAAGGGAGGAGCTCACACAAATGGCCTGATCTTGTTACCAGGCCAGAAATACCTTGGCACTCTGAAGAGGAATATGTTTTTCACTCACAGAGCATTCCCAGCAGCTGCCTCAAACACTGACACGTACCTGGACCTAGACAGCTCGTGAAATGCTTTGCTGAACAGAGAGCTCAGCAAAGCCAGATCCCTATTTTCAGGGCTTGTGTACAAGGAATGGATCCTACTGAAATAAATGGAAACTGCCAGCAATATTAGAAGTCAAGTAGTGCATCTACTTGAGCAAACAGGTTGTAAGGCAACTACCTTAAAACTCTGTCAAATAATGACTTCTGTACAAGTAAAGTCCTCATGCTTTCACCTGAAGCTCTCTTAAGCAGGCCCATGTTAGAAGACAGGATAGTTAGAAGACAGAACAGCAAGAAAAAGTGGGAACTGCTCAACTCTGTCAGCTAAGGAGATGGTTTGATATCTGGATATACTCTACAGACATACTCATTTTCACTTGTCATGAACTGCAACAGAAGTTAACTTCAGTAGCATCTGACAGCCCCCATGGCTGAGCCCCCAGTTACTGCTTTTGGGAGCAGCCCCAGGATGAAGTTCCTGGAGATGGGCTGAGCTGAGAGCTTGCGGGAGAAAAAGTCTGTCCCCAGCCTCCTCATCGGATGCACCACACCAGCTCTCTGAACTGGCAGGAAGATCACTTAGTCTAAAACAAACTTAATTTTCCACTTGTTTAGTGATCTGGCTCAATAAAACAAGGACTGGAAACAGCACTGGAAGACGAGGTGGAACAGCCACAGACATTGGTAAGGCCATACGTCTGGTAGTAATGAGGTGTTTTGTAGGCTCAGCTGCCTCATAGTGCTACAGAACAAGCTCACATCAACATGGGTAACTGGATTACTTTGAACCATTAGTAAAGGTAATTTAAAATAACCAGGCTGCTTTGTGTTGGAAGCAGACAAGGGCTGTGAAGGAATAAGGAATTTCTCCTATCTCCAGTTGTCCAAGATGAAAGTCTCTATAGTCCCTCAGACCCTCCATTACTAATTACTACTCTTTTTGGTTATCTAACTAGGCATATCCTGTGTTGTTTCATAAGCTATTTCCAAGTAAAACCAATCCCATAAACAGGTCTCTCTCTAGTTTTAAAACTGTTCAGTGAAATCATCTGTAACTCCAACTGGAGTGGGTTAGTGGGAAGCAATTCTGCAGGCACGGAAGAAACACTAACCCTTGCAGGGAGAGGAGGCAGTGATTTCTTCACCCAGCTCAGTGCAGCTGAAAGAGTCCATGTCCAGAGCCCAGGAACATCACACAATCTACTTCTGAAATGCCAGGAAATTTAACCTTCTGCTGGAGGTGGTGACTTGTTAAGCCATTCCATAAAGTCCCACAGGAATATATCCTCAGGCAAAAAACAGCACTAAGTTATGTGGGGATGGACTAAGTGGCTGCTGGAGAAGGATTATTCATGCAAGCTTTATTTACTGGTGTACATTTAATTAAGAGAAAGGAAATATAATCTTTTCTATGACTAAAACTAGAATTAATCTAAGGTACCCAGGGCACAAAATAAAGGCATGTGATCTCATAAATCCAAATCCATAAAATAAATATAAAAATTAAACAAGCCTCATTTCCAGGAATCAATTGCAACATTTTCATGTCCTATTCAGCAGAGGTGTGCTTGCAGCTTAAAAAAAATACATTTTGATAGGGAGTGGGTGGGTTATTTAAATACCAGAAAGGAAGGAGAGCTTGTTAAGATAAGAATGATGTTGACATAAAAGGGATAAGAAGATAAAATGTGATCATGAACACATTTAGGCTTGTCATTTTTTATTTTTTATCATTACTGTTCTGGATCTAGTTTCTAGTTGAGGGCAGTGAAATCAACAGCTTAACACCACTGGAGCTCCAGCTTGTTGCAGTTCTTACTAGCAGCTTCCTAGACCGGTTGCCTTCAATGTTGAGTTGGAGTGCAGTGATCTGAAAGAGTCTCACCTCTAAAAGTACCTGTACACCCTTTGGGGTGAAATTCAGAAGTGCAAACTCTAAGCCTGTGGAGTTTCGGATACTTCTTTCTTTATCAAGCAATGCTTACGGTCCAAGCAAAGCTCCAAACTCCACCCAGTCCTAGGCTAGCCTTGCAAAACCTATTAAGGTCCTACTTGGTGCTGAAATTTTGAGTGATATTTTCCATTCTCCCCAATACCATCAAATTCTGTAACTGTACTAGAGGCTAGAAGCTTCAAACTTTCATGATAGGTGCTGTATTATAACATTACAAATGACAAGCCTTGAAGTATTTACTCTCATAAATACCCATCTGCCTTTCACTGTTACAGGGCAGGGAGAGTACTGGGAAGAGCTGAGGTTCTTGGCCTCTCTCTGCAAGTCACTGTGTAGTGACTCCAACATCTCCATGGGACCATCCTAGGATCTGGGATGTAGAGCACTAACAGCTGTGAGCCCAACTGTGTAGCTCTTACCCTCTTTGGTTATATGTCAGGGAAGAGCATACAGCATCAGAGCTGCTAAAGGGAAAATCAAAGGGGATAATGCTTCTCTCTCCCTTCCCTATTATCACCTCACCTTTTCCTCCTCCCTTGTAAACCTGCTCCAAGTAGCTGACACTTTTGCTTATTTTGTACTATGAAACACTTGAAACACTTTTTAAAAACAAGCAATTTCCCATGAACGAGAATTTTTCCTGGGGGACTGGACAAAAACAACAAAATAACTCCCCAAGGAATCACAGAACATTTTCTCCAACTTCAGAGCAACATGAAAATTAAGCACACCAAAGCTTTCTGAATCACATTAGTTTCCAATTTGGAAGACAATGAGACAATAAGCATGGAATATATGGTAACAACATTATTCAGTGCTCAACTGGAACATCCGCAGATGGATTTGTGATGAGAACCTGGCTAGATGTCCTATGCAGGACAGCTGACAGGGAGGAGTAGCATAGAGGAAAGAAAGATAAAATAACAGGCAATCCCCCAGTCTTGGGAAAGAGATGCAGACAGCATCAAATAAAGACCAAGAGGAATGAGGTGTAACAAGATCATCTCCAAAGAACCAGGAAACCATCCAGACTTCTATTTTTTTCAACTGATTGAATCTTTTCTCAATGATTGCTCCAAGAATTAAGTTTAGAACTGTATTAAGAACTACGTCAGATTTGGGGTAACAACCAGAATAGCTCAAGATTTTGACCACCGGGGGGCTCCCAGGTTTCATGAATGTCTATGGAAACCTTCTGAGAAAGGATAGAAATAGATCATGAAGCATGGAAGATGAAAGCTATGGAGTTGCATCCTTAGTTCAGACTGGATGCCTGCTAGGCCAACTGAGCATGCTACATGTAATGGATTTCTTCTTCAAAAAAATAAATGAACAAGAGGAACTATTTTTCTGCACACTTCTTTATTGCCATAAAAGAAACACTTAAAAAATGTCAGGTTTTATATCTCTAAGGCAGCAAAAATTTCTTCTGGTGTTACTATTAAGGAGAAACTTTGAAATCAAGGGTTTTTTTTAATAGTGGATAATGTCTGGAAATTACTTTTTTCTCATGTGGGAGAGGACTATCAACATCTGACCAGCCTGCAGCCCACACAGCATGCCAGAAGATAAAACACCATCTGTGACCAGTTTCATTGATTCATTTACATAGGAAAAGATCCTTAAGATAATCAAGTCCAATCACCAGCCTGACACTACCAAGTCCACCACTAAACCACGTTGCTAACCATCGCATCCACATGTCTCTTATATGCTTCTAGGGACAGTGACTCCACCACTTTCCTGGGCAGCCTCTTCCAGCACCTAGCCACCCTTTCCATGAAGAAATTCGTCCTGATACCAATCTAAAACTCCTCTGGTGCAACATGATGCCATTTCCTCATGTCCCCATTTATGCTGTCCCTTTCTCTAAATCTTTCAAGCATGGCCAGAGAATGTACTACAGACCATGAATTCAGCCAGAGACCCTTGGGCATGGGGAGGCATTTGTGGTCAAGGCAGTTGAGCATCTGATAAAGTGAGAGAGAGGGGCAGGTTGGTGTGGTTATATGATAGAGGAGAAAGAGAACAGTGCAGTTGCTGTTGACTCTGAAGTCCCCCAGAACACCACACCCACGCACCCCAAAACACATCCCAACAGCCAGCTATCAATACAGAAAGGACTAAAAGCACAAATGACAGTATGTATCAGGAAGAGGGCACGTGAAACTGCAGCCATCACACCATCCTAGGGAATTTGTGAGACCAAAAGGGGTGGATGAGTGGAGGAGATGGTCTGACACAATTCCCACTGAAGTCAATGCTGAGACAGTTCCCAGCCTGACTTAGCTGGACTGAACTCAAAAATCACATTCCCAGAGGAGAAAATATTTACATTATTCATAGAAAATTGGTATTTTCTCAGTTGTTAGTAACAGACTAGTTGGTCAAGGCCTGTGTGGAGAACTTCTGGTTGACATCCTACCCTCAATGACATTAAATGCCTCCTTGCAAAGCTACATACATAGGCAGAAGTCACAACCTAAAACACTTTGAAGATGGTTTTCACCTGCAAAAGCTGGTCCTGGGTGGTTAATTATATGGTAGGAGAAAATGGAGACATATCCACATCCTCTCCTCTTGCAGGAGTGTGCAAGATCTTACAGAATTAAAAGCTAGAAGAGCTGTCAAAAATTCCTTCTGCAGAGATGCATACACACAGAAATTGCAATGGCAAGGCTAACACGAGAGCTGTTTGGGGACAGTGAACAGATCAAAGCTGGAAGAAGAAAACAGGAAGGCCAGGGAAAAAAAAATATATATATATATTCGTGATAAATAAAGAGATAAGATAGGAAGTTGCACACTTCAGGAGACAGAAGATGCAGAACATTTTGAAGGTCCAGGAGATGCTGAAGGGAACAGGGACTGGAGATGATTTAGTTGGCAGGTCTATAAAGTCCCTGTTCCCCCTGCATCTTCTGATAGATCAATTCTTCACATACATCAGATGAAATAGTCTCCTGCTTTCTGCACAGGAAACAGAAAACTTCTCAGGAAAACATCCCCTGAAAAGGATTTCCTCATTTTCCGTTGAGGGTTTATGATAACAAATAGTCCCACCTCTTTTCTAGTAAATTCCAGTTTTAGGGTCAATCAGTTACAGCTGTGCTAATCCACGATCACTAACTTCTCCGCATGTTGATCTCTCTCCATGGTGAAACCTGCAGATGAAACTAGGGTGACCTCCACCTGCCTTTCCCTACTGCATTTAGAAAGCAGTGGGACAAGGTAAGGCTCCAGAACAACAATGCACATTCTGTGGATGCTAGTAGCAGTGCAGAGATCTTAACTTGTGAAGGCTGGTCTGAGGAGGTTACATCCCAAACTTTTGATTTGTAAAAGCAAAGAAAGCTGTGATTCCATTTACTGCAGCAATGCTGCTTTTTATGTCAACATACATTTTAGTAAATGTTAGTTTGTACTCTGTAGTGATGGGCTGTTTGCAGTAACCTTGGGAATAGTGCTCTTATCTTATATTTACACAACAAGTGCAAAGAAACGAGATTAGGTATTTTTCCACAATGTTTGAAATGTCTTTTTTTTTTCTCCTGTCTTGAACAAGGGCTGAACTTTAAACGTTTCAAAAACGTATGGCCCCACTTGGAAGATGTACAGTTAACTTGGCACTAATCATTTGCTGGCAGGTCTGTCCTGACCAGAGAATACTCTTATTAGCCTTGAATGTACTGTGCATCTCCGGTCAAGTGCAACGGCTGTGTGGGACTGCAGCAAGGGACATGGAAACTAGAGTCACAAAAAAGACTTTTCTCATGCTGCTTAGCACCACAAGCAGTGTCTCCTTTGTCTCCCACAGAGAGCAGCTGAGCTAAGCAGAACTGTTCTGCAATGCAAATGTTAAGTTAATTACAGACATTTTGGGTGGATGTGAGACATAAGTGAATGATCACTGCAACATCAGCTTCAGCTGCTTCATATCCTTGTCTTTTAGGCCAGATCTTGCACTCTGTCCACATTGCATAGGCCCCAACCCTGCCAGAGCTCATGTGCTGCTCCTGCAACCAGCGACAACTTCAGAGGGGAACTCCTTCAAGTTTCCTGAAAAGCTTTCTGCTTTCTGGCTCGGTGCAGAAAAAGTAGGGAACAATTTCATCTGTTGTATGAGAAGAACTGGTCTGTCAGAAGAGGCTGGACGCAGGGGGAAGGAACAGGGACTTTAGAGACCTTCCACATAAATCCTCTCCAGCCCCCATGCCCTTCTGCCAGCATCTCCTGGACCTTTTACATCTTCTGTCTCATGAAATAGGCTACTTCCTATCTTCCGGAAGATCTGTTTATTGCTGCTGATGTTTTTTCTGGCTTTCCTTCATTTGTTAAAATCTTCACTACCTGCAGTAGACCAACTGTTTGTACATAAAGCACTGAGAAGCTGGGAACAGGCTTGCTTTGTAGCAGCCCCCAGGGACACAGCGACACTGGCCAATTAAACATGGGTATTTAACTTTATTCATATCCCTGTGAATACTGGCAAATCTTCACAAGATGACACAGTCCTAATAGTTTTATTTTATTTTATTATTTTTTTTTTCTCATTCCTTGAGCTGAAAGTGCTTTATAACATTGTACAAACAGATCTTCCATTACCAAAACTGTCAGTGTCCAAGCAAGTGCAGAAACAGTTTAACGCGGCACCTAACACGAAAAGGGACTAAAGGCTGGGAATGAAAAACAGAGAAGTAACAGCAACCAGTGGGTATATATCTAATCAAACTGTTAGCTGACCAGGACAGTATAATAATTATTAATAATCAGTGGTAATTATGTCAGCTCTGTGAGTACAGGATGGTGTCCTTTGCTATAGTTTTGCTATCTTAACCATACCTTACCCTTGGTCAGGTTGCTTGACCTGCTTTCAGTGCTTATCTACTACAGATTTTAATTCTGTTCTGGAATGTGATTGTGAAAAAGGGGTTAAAAAAAGTAACAGTTTCCCTTAGCAGGGATATTCCAGTTGCATAACTACCTCCAGAGGATTTTTCCCAAAGCAAAAGAACTTTGTTAGGTGTGCAGAACACCTACGGCTTTTGTTGCCTTGACAATTGCTCAACTGAACTGCCTCTCACTCATTAAACAAGCCTCACATTTACATCACCAATTGCAAACAGTAATTACCCAAACCCTCAAAACTGGTGTTTGCCTGACAGACAAATTCAGTGCTTGTTCTCCTCAGTGGACCTCTTCCAGAAACCAAAGTAATATCAAGAAAGGAAACATGCAACAGAAGCAAACAGTATTTCAGATTTTCAGAAAGCTCAGACATGAACGGAAAGCAGAGGGGTTCCTTCCTACACGCTGCCCTCAGATAACATTCGCCCCGATGAATATGAAAGGGAAATTACAAGTTTGCTTTAAAAAGTCTGTTGTTCCTACAGAGCCTGTATTGCTTAGGGGGATTTACAAGGCTTTAGCTTTGCAATGGAGCTTTTTTTGTTGATAAGACATCTTTCAACAAGAAAAAGAGAACATGCAATTCACAGAGGTCACCACAAACATTCCCCAGCACAGCTACTTCTGCCAGCATGGTAAAATAAAACAGCAATACCATACAGCAGCGTGGGGCCAAGGGCTGAAGAGAAGTAAGTAGAGCAGAAATTCCCAGTATTTATTCTCACAGCAAGCAACTGAGTAAAAATAAAAAAATAAAAATAAAAAATGACACTTGTCTACACACTAATCATTCGTTAGTGAAACTGAGACAGAGTTAAACCAGCTTTCCCAACAAACATCAGTAACTGTATTTCAAAAGCAAATTTGTCTAAGCACATGAAGAAAATATCTTTCAGAGCTTAAATGTTCTGTTGATATAAATATAATCTTATTCTGAGAGAAAATAAAGGAACTACTCCTTGAAACTGTATTAAGAAACAAAAAACCTGATGAATGTCAAAGCAACACAGTAGCGGTGGTCTTTGTTTTAGTTTATGAACAATCACATTGCTAAAGTCAGTGTTGGAGAAGTTAAGTCTTAACTGAAGACTTTTAAATCCAGAGGAAATACCCTCTGTAGCAGATGTAAGAATGCAAAGTTTATCATGGCAGGAAGCCCTGCCAAAAGCTTACAGAAAAATATTTCTGTGCTACCAGACAACCACAAGAGACAATTTTTAGGTTGCAAGAATAGGATGTTTCCCAAAGCTCTGTGTAGTTATCAGAATTTCCATCCTAACATTCTGGGGGGATTTTAAAGCACTCCTATTTTATGCTCTGCTAATTTAAACAGAATTTGGCACCTAGAATAATAAGACTTCATTCTACTGGTCAGAAGAACTAAAATATTTTGATGATAAATCATCAGTGTTAACATGACTAATTCTGGTTTACCACTTTCTATTAGATGGATGCTACAAGGATATAAGTTGCTAAAATTGTGGCAGATAAATTTTACTTAAGAGACCTGACTACTCATCCGTGTACATGGCTAAGATGTTTTCCACCCCTTCACACTTCCCTCCTACATTTGCAGCCAGCCCTCAAAGAGAAAACAGATGCAAACCACTCTGGAATAGAAAGATAACTCTGCAACCCCAAATGATGGCTTTGTAATAAAGTCAGCAGTTGGTTCAGCCTTGTTTTTCCAAATTCTTCAACAAGCATTGTACACAATAATTTATCTTTTACATCTTCTAACTACACAAACTCTAATGCTCCATACTATATGCTTTGTAGAAAAACTGTCCAAGCTCAATCAGGCCATTATCTAGCATCTTTTCCTTTAGTTTGGGATTGTGCCATCAGTGATGTGTAAGGGCCTGCCACGATTATGAGACTGCATCTGCACAGAAGTAACCAACTGCTTGACCAGTAGATGGATGTAAATCACATGCACTGCATAGGGGTCACATTACCAGAAGTTACATATGTGCAATCAGGCCAAGAAGGTTCCTTTGGGAATGGTGGTGGGCATTAGGACTTGGACTCAGCCTCAGATTAGGGGAAAACTCTGCACATTCTGACCATTAGAATTATATACAGAAAATCAGGTTTTCTTCTCCTAGTTAACAG
This sequence comes from Oxyura jamaicensis, assembly GCF_011077185.1. Lineage (NCBI taxonomy): Eukaryota > Metazoa > Chordata > Aves > Anseriformes > Anatidae > Oxyura > Oxyura jamaicensis. The sequence goes on from NC_048894.1 coordinate 145,093,132, forward strand.
CCCATTGCTGGGCTTTTGGCAATGCTTCTACATTGACCTTATCTCAGCTTCTCTTGAAGCCAAAACTAAGAACAGAGGAGGGATTCCCAGGAATCAGCCCAGTGGGTGAGGAGGGATGTGACACAGCCTGATGGATAACAGCAGATGGATGTTGTTAGTTCGTGCCCTCCACACAGCCCCAGAGCACGACCAAGTGGCCCCAAGTGTGGGGTACTCCTGGTGAGCTTGTGACACCAACCTACCTCCTCTTCCATTTCTGCTCCTACAGCAAAACCTAACCAGTAAATAGTACTGCAGATGTCTGCTTTATGCTCTCACTGCTGACTACCCGGGCAGGGCACCTGGGCTCCTGTCATTACTCTTACCAGAAAACCTAAGCTCTTGAGAAGGGTGAATGTGAAAGATCTGGCAGCACTCAGCTGTTAACAAGTCCCTCTGAATGTCCCTGTGAAAGGAAATCAAAAGACATTAAAAAAACTGAATGTGTGGTTTATTATATTTAAGATGCTATTTGTCTATAGGGTTTAAATATGTCTGTCACATAGTCATCAGTAAATGAATGTAATTTTACATGTTCAGTATTTTGATACAAAGTACAGGACTACAAGTGTGGTAAAGGAGCATGGGAAATTAATATTTCCTTGATTCACGTATCAAATCCTGCAGCACCACTTAAAAGCTTGGAGTAAGGACTTAAGCTGCAGTATTACAAGCGCTACTAAATAAACCAAGAGACATACCTATATTAAACATTAGAGAAACAAAACAAATGACACAAGGGTTTAATATTTAAGATTTGATACAGGATTAAAATACTAATATTTTTAATGTCCTGGTTTCAAATTAATAAATATAAAAACAATATAAAAATATACACCAGTTGATAAAAGGATGCACTGAGTAAGGTTAGAAAGCTAAATTTCACTTTCAAACGTATGCAGGTATGTCTTTAGGGAGAGGATTTCTGTGTAGCTGCGACTGGTCTTTCGGAAGAAGTCCAAGCTTGTGAGCTGCTCGATGTCACGCACCCGCGCAGTGTGCATCTTAAGAAGATCTTCAACCCACTTCGATTCATCCTCCATGCTCTGAAATGGGAAAAAAAAAAAAAAAAAAAAAAAATTTATAACATGCTATGTCACAAATCAACTCTGAAAGGAATGCAAAGTTTTCTAAACATCAGGTCCATTTGAACAATCTCTGTAACCTATTCAAGAACAACTCAGGTAAATGAGTTCAAATAAAACATTTGAAACTTCACATGAAAGATGAAGTTATATTTTGGGAACCAATTAAGACGGAGGAAGACAAGGACCATAGTAATCTGGGAAAAGCTGCTCCTGTGTTGCAGGCGTCTCAGAAGAACAGCCGTATTCTTTAAGAAAGTTATACTTTTCTATATCACAGAAGGAGCTCCATATTGACCAGTTGTTCTGCATCACCAAAGCCCAAACTCTAGGCTGCTTACCTTTGAACCATACCCCTAAATATATTCTCATCTGACCATCATCTAACAGTACTATTTTAATCCTTCTGCCTTACTGTTAGTAGACCTTTATGATTTATTACATAGTTGGGATTTTGGCTCACATTGGTAGCTGTACAATCCTGTTAATAAAACATATATATTATTATTGATAGAAGAAGGAAAAAAAAAAAAAAAAACTTTCACTAATCGTTTCCCAATATGAAAAACAATCAGGAAGGTGTGTAGCTGCCAGAGTGACAGGGTTGGGTTGCGTGAGTGTAATCTCCCTTAGGGAACTGCTCCAAGAGACACAGGGAGCCACCGCACCAGCTCCCTGCTGCACACCTTGTGCCAGCTCCAGCATGTGTTGGAGCCATCCACAACCTAATTTAGCTCACTAAAAAAAATCAGAAAAAACAGCCCTGCAAAACCCTGCAGTTACAGGCTGTTTGAGTTGAACCAACCCGGTGACATGTCCCAGCCAACCCTGGGGACTGCTTGGTGGTGAGCAGACATGGGAAAAGCACTGAGCAAACAGGACTTTTCCCCCGCTGGCCTCGCAGGCTGGTATATCTGTACCACAGCTGGGGACACACACTAGAAATGGAGGGGTTGTACCATGGGACATTTGGACCCTGTGTACCTGGAAATCTCACTGATAAAATCCTTCTTTCTGGGCTTGCTCCTGAAATAAATCTCTGACTGTCTCAGAGGAGGTTCTCCTTCAAAACAATCTTCCCGCCGATTAAGACTAAGCCAGTCATGCCAGAACCTACCCAAAGCAGTAGATGTACCACAGACCAGGCTGTGGGTCACTCTGTAAAGGCCAGGCGGGTGAGGCTGATCATTTGCAGAGAGAGAACATGAAGTACCAGTTAAGTCACAACCAGCTGCTCTAAAGCAAACATCCATGACCCAGTCAACACTTGTCTGTTTTGAAGCTTTTCAGTTCCAAAACCACTTTCCTCTACATGCTGGTAGCAATCTGAGGCCCCAAACCATGTCTGGAGCATGAAAACAGAGATGTAGATTAAAAGGGAAAAGAAGGGAACATTCTTCACAGCCTGTGACACCATGCTCCAGGAACACCGTGTGGCATCATGTGGCCACAGGAAATCCCCAGTTAAACCGATCACATTGCTGGTCTTTAAATTAGCCTCAACAAGGTCAAATGCAATAACTGTGACATTTCTCTTGTCTTCAAGACTTCCTCTTGCACAGGAAACCTGCATTTGATAGAGCTCAGAGGAAAGTCCCATTGCTTCAAAGCTCAGTCATTCAAACATGAGTACAAGTCCTAAGAGTATGCAAAAGAACTGCAATGTGAATAAATCACAGGATTGTGAGGATGGTTTTAAACCAAGTCCAGGAACACAGCATTTGCATGAGCTTAGAAGATCAGTCACCTGGTCTGATTTTATTTCAAAAACTGGTCAATTTTTATTTCTTGCATTTCATAACTGGCCCATGAAATGACATGTCCAACAGCAAGGATTCTAAGCACAGTGATCAGCTAACATGGTATTTTATTACTGAGGAACAACAAATTAAGTGTGCAGATTGAAAATGATATGGTTTTCTCCATTGGTGCTTGTTAGTCTCACCTCAGTACTACAGTAGGTCTTAGAAGGAAAAAATAACTATTGAGAACATGGAGATACATAGTAATATGCAATAAAATGTAGAGCTAACCTAAAATCCATTTGAAAAGGTACCAGATATTCCAGAGAAAAGAACTGCTGTGATATCCATTTCTCTGAATATCAAGTTGTTAGCTGGAAAGCTAAAGATGACTAGAGTGTGGATAGGCGGTTGAGGACCTTGGTCATTGAAAGAGAAATGCAAAGGTTCTGGTGAAAAGGAAACAGCGGCCTGCAGGAAGCTTCCAGCAGGTTTAGTTTGCTACTAAAAAACAATTGTTTAGTTTGCTACTAAAAAACAATTGGAAGCTCTTGTCAGTGCAGAGGAAGACTGGAATGCCATACTACAGGATGCAGATGGGGGAATCCCTGGTAAGGTGTGAAATTGGGTTATCCACACTGGTGGCAAGAATTTCTGCTACACTGGGAGTTTTTCATGTGAAACAGCAGATAGAAGAATTGGTCCTGGGTATGCTGGTTTATTACAGGATATTGTGAGCCACCATTATAATACATCTATGGAAAAATAAAATCCTAGATAGTATCAGAGGAGTTGTGTGAAATAGAAAGAAAAACATGTGCATTTTGAGATCTCAGCTGGAATACTTTATCTCATTCATGAACACCCCCCCTCGCCCCCCCCCCCAAAAAAAAAAAAAAAAAAAATCAGGCTGGAACAGATACACAGGAAGGCTACTGAAATGATCATTCTCTCTTACAAGAAGAGCAAAAAAGGTCCTGGGTCACCCATGAATAGAGAAAAATATATGCCTTGAGAATCAACATAAATCATCAGCAGGGGTAAATCCCAAAGAAGACCTGTGAAGGGCTATTTAAGCCATAGAAAAATGTTGACACAAGAAGAAATGGGTATAACCTCACCATGAATAAACATAGTTTGGAGATGGAACAAATTCTAATGAGAGGAGTAGTGGTGTTCTCCAACGGCCATGTGAAGAAAGTGTGTGCAACAAGAGCAGAGCAGGGGAAAGCTAATATTTCTTCACATCTTAAAAGAAAGCTGTGGAGAGGTTTAGGGAAAATTCTGATATTATCCCATGCATTTTATCCGTGAACTACGTGAGGTTTTACACAGTCACTTCTTTGAATAAATCAGATGGAATACCATGTGCAAAAGTAAGCCTGAAACTCTATTAGAATGACAAAATTTTACCTAACCAAATTTTCGCTCAAGAGCTAAATTTAAATATTTTTGGAGTGCTTCTTTACTATGTCAAGCATAGAGCGATATCCATTAATGACCTTTTAGATGCACTGCTGTTGCACCCAGAACAGTAAATACAAATACAATAACTAGCATGACCTACAGAGAAAAGAAGCCTGAGTTGGAATACAGGAAATCAAAGAGTAAAATTGGCCATTATTTTATGCATTTCATAAAATAAATAAATAAATAAATGAAAATCACCAACTTAAAAGCACAATGACACAATATAGGGAAGAAAAAATATCACATGAGCAGAATAAATACAAGGACTGATAACTGCCAGACAGTAACTTCCAGATCACCAACTAGACCTTGATTCAGATGAAGGCAATCCAGGAAAAAAAAAAAAAAAAAAAGGCACAATGAAATATATTTAGGACCTTCCTTCTGAGCCTTCTGGTAGAAGACATCTCTGCCCAAAGCAGCTAAGAGTCTAAATAGAAGGAAGCCAGAACTGCTCAAGAGAGAGAGGTACTGCTCCAAAAGCGTGGTTTTGAAAAGAGTGACCTGAAAGCAGGCGATGTTTGATGAATGAGAAAGAAACAGTGTTCCAGGTGAATTGTGTACAGAGTTGGAATGACTATTTCTGCTTGTAGCTGGTCTTAACCAGTTAATAGGAGTCTTAACTTTTTGTGCCAATACAAAATTCATAACATTAATGTGTTCATTCAGGAAACAGACTCCTGGCAGCCTATAGTGAGGCGTCTGTGTGCAGGAATCCGCACAGCTGTGTAATGGGAGAACAAGTTCAGGCGGAAGGACAAGTCTAAATACAGCTGCCTGGGAGCACTGCTGTCCTTGCAGAGTGCTGGAGCCCATGGGGACCCGACTGGCTCTCCTGCCACACAGTCAGCTACAGACTGTTTGCATTGCTTTTGGCAGCTCTGACCAAATCGAAGCCTTTGTACCTCACCAAGATTTCTACACTGTAAGATTTTTCATCCTAAAAGATGATAGGAAAGGAACAAGGAGGGTGTCTGGTCAACTCTGATCTCTGATAAAGAGAATCCAAATTTTTCCCTGGAATCAAGACATGGGCTGGAAACAGCAAGAGCTGCTGGCACTCTACCTTCAGCAGGTTTTAGTGTATAGTTTTAACACTGTGTGGGTTGGATGTAATCATGCTGTCTGATGCACCCAGACTGCCACAGTAGACAGATAATATTGTACCTGCGTATGGAAATAGACCTCCATAAAAACATCAGGCTGGCTGCCAGGACATTACATCTATGCACACAGCCCTTCCCAACCTGCTCTGAGGTTATTCTGACAGTGTCTGACAAAATATAGAAGCCCACAGGTTGTTTACTGCCAACCTACCGTATGTCAGTTCTTCCAGACAATTTTAGGTTCAGTAGTAGTTCCACGTTTTCTCTGACACCTCTATTTGTCATAGAGGAGTGCTCTTGTCTAGTGAGTTGAATGTGACAATAGAGTCACTACCCTGTGCTTTCATTTAAGACATCAGTGAGCACTAGCATCTAACAAGAATGGGGTTTCAGATATCCTAGGGACTATTCACCGTTGGGCTACAGCAAGGCAACAGAACTTACATTGCAGCTCTCATCATTGTCAGGCCGGTGGGGAAGAATATACGAGAGAACAGAGAGTGGTCCATCACACTTGTCAGCTGGCTGAGTGAAATCTAAGCAGCTGGTTATGATGGCATAGTAATGAGTAGGAACAGGGATGGCACTGCCTTCCACAAACCTGGGGAAGTAAAGCAAACATTTATACACAAAGGACAAATCTGTTTAGAAAAAGGATTACACAAACAGTGTGGTTTTTCCTTCCCTATGTGTGAGGAAACATGTACTTTGTTGAGATGTGTTTGATTCCTGAGCTCTATATGAAAACGAGCATTTCAGTTAGCTCATGTTTTGATAGTGTGCCACAGAAAGACCACATGGAAATTCTGAAAGGCTTCTTCAGCTCAGGGAAATAGAGAGAAAGCTTTACTGAATTAACAAAAGACTTAAGTATCTAACTCAATAGTACTATGGCATGCTCTGGTACCCAGCTGCCAACTCTTAAGTTCTTAGAGAATTTTAAAGAAAACAGATTTGGAACATAAATCTTCTTAATCTCAAAGATGAATAAACACTTCATTCCAAAGTCAAGGTGAAAAGCTACGTGCTGAATTGCCATTTTCTTGATTTTATCCCTGTCCTACCTACAAGGGCATTCAGTCTTAATGAACAATCACTTTTAGAAAGAGCCAGAAATTTACATCTCCTCCCCAAAAATCAAACGATGTGGAAAGAATAAGTGTTTAAAATGAAGTCATCAGTAGGAGAAACAACAGCAAACCAATTTAAATGCAAACTCTTACTGTTTGATTTTGTCAGGTGTGTCATGTAGACCATCATAGTCATAGTCAAAGATTGGTCCACTTATAACATTGACTCCGTTCCGTTCAGTGGCATATCTCTTCACCAAAACCCTTTGGAAATAGTTCCATACCTCTGTAGGGGGAACAAAAAACATAAATATACCTCTAACATTTGGATAAACCAAAACATGTCAAGATTATTTATAAGTTTTTCAAGATAAAAATCCGTTGGATGTCATCACACAATGATAGGGGAAATCAAAGACTGAGCTTTACAGATTTACTGCAGCTTCATACAGTTTGGGTCAATAAAGCCTATTCAGATGTCTTTGTTCTCTGTTGTTTTTTTTGTTGTTGTTTTGTTTTGTTTTGTTTTGCCCAGCTAGTGATAAAGGAAATGCACAGTACCATTCTAAGGCTGGCATTGCCCTAGACATTGCACAGAGAGCTTGCTGTTCCTTCACCAGTAGTAGAAACAACTATTCACACACTTTTGATATCCCTGTAAACATTTCCTTTGTGTTTTGTTTAATAGGAAATAGCACCATGATTAAAATCAAAAGCCAAATACTTTAAATGACAGAGAAATACAGAGGTCCTATTATTTCTGTTCAATTCTCCTTGGACACAAAAAGTCTAACTTTAAAATCAGGTTCAGGCTAGGATGACCGTATTACGGCATGGCATTTCATTAAAGCAGAGGCTTGCCTAGCAGGGAATTTTAACCACAACTTTTGGGAAGAACATGACACTTTCTCCCACCGCAACCTTCTCAACCTTAACAAGGTAAGATGTTTACAGAGATAGGACACACACTGGGATCTCCAGTTACATCACAGTTTTCCTTCCTTTTTTATTTTTTTCCTTTTTATTTTAACACTAACAGAAGCGTGTGCAAACAAAGCATCTCAAACTTGTATATAGTTAACCTTTGCCTTGCCAGCCCAGCCTTTTAAGTTTGTGGTTCCCCAGAACTGACAGCAACACCAGCCTCAGGAAAATCCAGCACGCTTTGGCCTGAGACTATTCAGTGCCACACAAGCTCCCTGCTCAGGCTGGCGCAGAGGCACCCACAAGCAGTGGTCTAACTCAGCTGTGGTAACCACTTGTTTGTCTCTCTCCTCCAGCTGCTCGCTCCTCCACTGCCTCAGCCTTAACCATCAAAATAGCCTCAAAGGAAAGCTTTTTCTTTGAGTTTTCCAGCAGAATCAGTTCCCTGGTTGGTTTCCAGCTGCAGCCACATAGACAACAATGCCAGTGGAAATTGGGGACAGCCCCAGGGCATGATCCTGCAGCTCCAGCAAAGTGGGAACTGCTTAAGCCAGACTCACTACAGAAAAGATGGATACAGTATTATTGCCTGGGTTGGGGGGTGAACATAGAATTAAAAATAAATAAATAAATGCAGAGAAGAAGGACTCTACAGCCAGCACTGCCACCAAAACCAGCACAGAATAAAACTGCCACCCCATATTCCCTCTGCTGTGAAAAAGCTCTGTATAAAGAACGGTCTGAGCTCCCTGTCCTGCAACCTGCACACAGGTATTATTAGTTCATAATTCCCTGGGAATTATATAAGATACCACATTTGTTCTCATGGGATCCTTCACCTTCTTGTGGAGGCCACTAGATAAAATGAGCAACTGGTGGTAGGTCATTCTCCTGTGATTAACATCTCACATAATTTGCTTAGACTTTGCATAAAAAGCATTTTTATGAAGTGATTTGAGAGTGGGAAACCCCCAATAATTTTGCACTCTGTAATCAGTTAAGTGCCTTTGCTCAGATTTCCAGCAAACATTACCACTTGTTCCTACTCAGAGGTTTTTCAGTTAAAAGTACTCTTCTTTGGTTAAAAATAAAAAGCCTCCCATAGGCTTTGATGTTTATCCAAACCTCTCTGGCCTAAAATCTGCATTGGAAATCTCACAAGAACAGGCTCTTGAGTTTCTTCCAAGGCTTCCCAATTCCTGCCAAGCCAAAAATGCCACCAGAATAGCCTGATGGTTTTCTACCTCTTGGCAACACTAGAGAGAAAAGAGATGCGCAGACAAAAGGAACGTTAATACTGTATCCTAGCAGGGCTGAAAATTTCAGCTGGTTTTAAATCACTCCTCATTTTCCATAAATTGGTTTCCTCTTCCTTTTTCTCTAAAGGTAGTAAACACTCTTGGTCTACCTCTAAGGGTAGGTATAGAAAAATCAAAAGTGATCCAGATGCCACTTGTCCCTTAACATGCTAAGTGTACACTCCCAGACTACCCCAACTGAGAAGTGAAAGCAGTTTTAGTACTTTCTGCACTAACTGGGGCTACAAATAAGGAAATCTGAATGGTTTTGTACAAAATGATTTACTTAGGCACTTCAGCAAAATTGCTGAACTACAGAACTGACCATGTCTGTGCTATTATCTCAGCCCAGCACCAAGGAAAATAAACCTTTCTTAAACCTTAAGCTTTTCTTCTGTTTGTTTGTCTGCCTAAACCTACAACTATACAGCTTCCCACGTGTATTATCTGCTGTCTACAGGTGACTGGGATTTATGTTTTAAACTTCTCCCTTCAAATCAATTCGTAGTGCAAGACTTTTTTATTTATTTATTTATTGTTACAAGCTTGGGAGAAAAAAGAAGTAAAGCTGTGAAAATTGTACTTACTTTTGAAAGCAGGATACATTGGAATGATATTTGTTATCAGAAAAGCATCATATTTTGCTTCTGCAGAGGAACTTAATTCTGAAAACAGAAAAATACTAATGAGATGAAATGTCAGAATTCAAAGAACATAGAAACATTTTCAAAAGTTGTTTCAGAGAGTAATCTAAAGAATACTGTCACTGAACCAGTCAGAGCGGCTCTGTGTGCTTTCACAAAACAGGCACGATTTGTAGATAGAGGACTGTGGGATTATCTTCTAGGTCTGAGCAGGCCTCCTGCACCAGTAATTCCACATCAGAAATCCATTCTAAAATATTTTAGCCACTGAATAAGGAAGGCAGAGCAATGACATTCACAACTGTGAGATAGTAAAGTTGTGTCCCATGAACATTTCCTAAATCCAAAAGGCTGTTTATCTGAGACTGAACAAATGCAACTGCACCAGGAGATTTCAGGATATTCTTTCACACAGGTTTTCTACTAGAACTGTTTCTGTGGGATGGTAGATTTTAATTATTTATTTTACAGCATGCAACAGTCTAATATGGATTTATAAATTAAATATATTTATCCTTCTGTTGTTTAAAGTCAAAATTTCAAACTGTCCCAGCTCATATTCCCAGCTCATATAAGCCAGTATATGCCCACTGACATTACAGGACCAACTTTTGAAGTCTTACTGTCTTACTCTAGCCTGTGCTCCTACTCTGTAATTCTTCCTTCATGTTTATTTTTATTAACCAAAGTGCAACATTTTATTGTTTTTGTGCATGAAGCTGAGCACCAGTTTGGAGTATCTCTCCAGTCTCATGAAGGTGAGAAACCACAGCCATGATAGCAACTTGTGGCACTGAGCCCTTGGTCCTAAAGATGTGCAGAAAGAATAATATTTCCATCCCATATGTGATGCTGGTGCAAAAGAAGGTAGTCTGAGGAAAAGGCATCATGGAGGAAGGAACCACCCCAGAAAGGTGGGAAATCAGACCATTCTACCTATGTTCTACCTATGCTCTTTCCCAACAATCTCAAAAACAAAACAAAACCTTAGTCCCTTCACATCTGGTGGTTTTATTCATACTTATGGTTTTCTCTAACAAAACAGAAAATTACAAAATCTCTAGGTTTTAAAAAATACAAATAAAATAAAGAGTGATGCATAAAAGTGACCTTTGAGTCCTTAAATTCTGTATACTTGCTATTGGAACTTACGAGGAGGGAAGAGGAAGCCGTAGGAGAGCTGTTTGTCACCTCTGTAGGCCAGGCAGCTCTGGCTGTTTCCTGGAGAAATGCGGAGGTCAGGCCTCACACAGCTGACCAGGTGCTCCGGGACACCAGATACCTCCGCCTGCATTGAAAATTGCATGTAGGAGAGACAAGAAAGGTAACTCCAGCACTTATAGCTAAAAGAAAATGATTTCTTATAGTCTACAGATGAGATTGAAGGCATTGTGTGGAGAACAATGATGCGCCCTGGCCGTAAAACCAAGTCTTGTTCCTCTACCAGGAGGGCAGTTCCTCCCTTCAGGCAGCAGAAATCACCATGGGAAGTAATCCAAATGAAGTAGCTGATTAAAATAAATTGGGAAAACAAATCCCCATTGAGAAAAAAAAAATAAAAAAATAAAAACTTAGAAAAAAATGAAATCAAGAAAAGCAATATTCAAACATTCTGTTTTAAAACTCTTTTCTCCTAAAGAAAGATAGAAAAGGAAAAGGAACATTATTTTCAGTGGTATTTGGAATAATTTCTAGTGGGAAAATCTACTTGAGGAAGGACTATTTTACAATTTTAAGAATACAGATAACAAACAGACTTCCAAAGATTATTTTAAGCAAGTTCCAAGAGTGAAGAGAGCACTGACCTGTTTGGAAATAGTGTAGGATGTCCAGAGAGGCATCAGGAATGTTTCGCTGTAGCCACTTTCAAAGTCATGGTGGTGCAAGATGTTGTACTTTGTGCGGTACAGCACTGCTGGGCGCCCGTACAGAAGATGTTTCTCTATAGATCAGAAGAATTTACTTTTAAATTTATCTATCAAAACCATGAAGATAGAATTCTATAACGGTTTTGGCTGAAAAGGACCTTAAAGATCATCCAGTTCCAACCCCTGCCATGGGCAGGGACACCTCCCACCAGACCAGGTTGCCCAAAGCCCCATCCAACCTGGCCTTGAACACCTCCAGGGATGGGGCATCCACAGCTTCTCTGGACAACCTGTGCCAGTGCCTCACCACCCTCAGAGTAAAGAAGAAGAAGAGAAAAAAAAGGAGGTTGAGGACTAGAACAGTTGGCTTTCCAACACATGGTGATTTTACAACAGTCCTCAACAGTATACTGACCCTGAAAAACTACTAAGAAAATCCTGTAACAGAGAGAGCCGTTGTTCTTCAACAGTTTTGGTTGGGATCCCCCTTCCAGGCTCAAAACCCACTTTGTTTACAAGTCTTTTCTGCACTTGAAAACTTGTTGGGAACATAGCATGGAAAAAAGATGGTTCTCCAAACACGGGACACTCCATAAGGATGTTTATGCCCACATCTCAATCACACGAGGCAAAAAGCACATTTTGTTTCTTTAAATCAACCCCTATGCTATCACTCTCTGCCTCTCTTTTCCTGACTTTCCATCATCCCTATGTTTTCTGTAAAACACAAAGTCCCTGACAAAAGGAAGACAGAGGTGTCCACTCACTAAAACAGTATTTTTTTCCACTTGACTAATATAGATGATATTCTGAAGAGGAATGTGCTATTTTCTGACAGTAATATTAAAGAAAAACAAACAAACTAAAATCCATTTTTTTCCTAGCTCTGGCTACAGAAAGACACCTCTGACTTTGCACGATTTGCTTTTCTTCTGTTGTGGTGATATGTTATGGTTAAATGTCACTAGATACCTCTGATAAGTTTTGCTTACAAAAAGACACACAAAAAAATCATTAAATGAGATAAAAGAAAAATAAATTTCCTGGCTAATCTTGCGCTGTGCTGCATGATTCATTGATTTTGATAATCATTTGGCATCCACGTTTGGCTTGCTTTTGGAAATCAAAACATAAAAACAAGGTAAACAGCCTAACCACTGTTCATAGATAGGTATTTAACCTGAAAGAAAAGGGCATGTTTCATTAGTCTTTGAGTCCAAATAGAGAATATTTTTATAGGACACAAAAAAAGAGAGGTAGGAAAAGCCTTGTCTAAGGACAAAGATGATAAACTTCCTTTATTCAAGAGAACCTGAAGGAATCTCTTCCTGCTGCATGTGCATAACAACAGGTAAATATGCTTGGTTCCCAATACAAAAGAAGGGAATTACCAGCTAAACACAGGAATGTCCATGAACATGTGCTAAAGCCTGTCATAAAATATAACAAAATAACTTGCATTTCTTGTTTACATAAAGGGAACCTAATTCCACTTAACAGACAATTTATGAACAAGCAAACAAGCAACTGAATTTTATTTATATGCTTAATTCTTAAAATAAAAGTACTATTTTTATAATACTGAAGTGAAGGAGCATATGAATCTAAAGCAAAATAGAGATGTTGAGATATCTAGGAGTAAACAGCATTTTTTTTTTTTTTTTTTCTGATGCCAGAAATAGCTAGAGAGGGGAGTAACTCATTGGTAATTGGAAAAATCAGTTTAACAAGATGAAAGCTGGAAAAAGGCAATTTACTCACAAAAGGAATAATTTGACCTGTAGAAACTAAGGGACAGGCTGGATTGTCTGTTCACAGAAGTAAAACTGAGTAAGTAGCTTTGTTAGGATTTTTTTTTTATTTTTTTATTTTTTTTAGTATTCATCTGAGTAGCCTGATTTGAAGTACCTCAGTTCTAAACTTCAGTCTAAACTCAAGTCTAAACTGAAAGTTTCAGAATTCTCTCAGTTGGACAAGAAGAAATATAAATTGTTATGATAAGGGAAATGCTGTAAATTGTTATTGCTACATTTAAGTTGGATCACAGACCTGACATGGCTGAGAGTGCAGATGAATGAACGTCAATGCTGGCATACAGCATCAAGAGCACAGGAGCCAGTGTCCAGAAGAGCAGAGGATGCTTTCTCCTGGGAGAAACCTGAACACTGGTGAGGGAAAAAACTGCATGGAGCATCCCTGAACCGGCAGAGCATTTGCACACTTGTTTGCCAATAGTTCAGGGGATAACCTGCACCCTAAAACCAAGCATTACAGAGCCAGTCAGGGATTGTCAAAGCAGCTGCACCAATGACCTGGTGAAACCTAAGCCTCATGAACACTGGTAAACCACAGTGTGCAGATTTGGTCTATGCCTTTTATCCCATCTATTGCTTGTGGTTGAATGGAGCATTGCCTTATATTCCCTCTCCTTTCTTCATTTCTCTGCTTCCACAGCAGACATTAAACCTCCTAATGGTGATGGAAAAGAAGAACTAAAATTAATCTCACTTTGAGGAATTCTTTAGTTCTGGGTACAGAAAAAGATAGCATGCACTTCTTCATGTGATCTTAATTTTGTCCAAGTCTGTATGCTCTTTTGACAGTTATTTGAAAAGCTGGTTTACTACACTACTTAAAACAGGATTTTGTCTGGTATCAGTGATGCAAACTAACTTGCAAAAGAAAACAAAAATAGCTTTTATTAACTGAGGCACCAGGCTCTTACCTTCAGTTCCCTTGACATGAAAGCGCTTATTGAGTTCATCCAACTTGTTCTTCTCAAGAAGAGAAAAAAGGAAAAAGATTAAGGTCACTGGAGCATTCTGACATCTTGTTTTACTAGGCATCTAGCAAAACAAAACTAGCACTATAAAACACGGACAATTTTCTTGTTTCCTGTTTTCCAAGAAGCAATAATTATTCCAAAAGGGCACAGAAGGTTTCACAGGAAGGATCTGGGGAATTTTTGCAGCTTGAACTCTCTTGAAACAGCTGTAATGGCTATAAACTTTACTAGACATTTATGGCTAGTAGTCGGAGTATCAGCAGATCCTAAACACCTACCTTATCATCACATGTACATCCTATATCAAAATCTGATGCAGAAGGTAGAGCTACAGGGTAAAGTGGTTTAGCAACTTCATCTGGCACAGTGGGTTTGTAAACATTGGCTCTCAGCAGGTGATTTAAACTCCCATGGGTGCCGTTATTAGGAGCAGGCTTTAATCCAAGAAGATCTATGAAAACACAAACAGCAAATTAATGACGGTTAGATTGCAAACATGTATTCAGCAGTATCTCTACTTAGCTAAGACATTTATTTGCAATACTGTTTACATCCATAACCTGCTAATGAATGCTTTGAATGTAATAAAAATGCTAATCTTTTGTCTAAATCATAAAATTGTAAATCCTGCCTGAACAGTATGGTAGCCTTTACGACAAGAAGGTTAATTTGCATGAAAACACTGGAAAACGGTTTTATTATAACTACTCCTGCAGTTTCCAAAACAAGCCTACCGTCAATGTGGTGACCTTACATCAACCACCTGGAACACTGTTATAAGTCACCTGCTTTATAGATAAGGAACAACTACCTTTTAGTTATTTCATATTTGGGAAAAAAATAATTATACCTTCAGCTAGGAAGACTCACTCCCTTGGAAAATCATTATTAAAGAAAAGGTTATACTGAATGTCTGTATACAGCATCAGATTCTACTTCAAGGCTACAGTAAGAGTTTAAGAAACAGTCATACCAGGAGGTGTCACAGAAAGCACCTGAGACATGCAGGTGCAGAAGCTTCCTTCCTAGACTAATGAAGTGTGGACACCACACAGAGTAGTGGTGCATATTTGATCTCTGCCAAGCTGTGTGCAGCAAAACTATGTTAATACCCTTTATCAACCATCTGCTAGAGCAGAGCAAACCAAAGCCCCTGAGAAAAGCCTTCAGCCTCCCAGGCCAAAAGAGAAGCATTTGGGAAGGGACTCTGGGAGGGAGTAAGGGCATGAGCTCACAGGTGCCTAAACAAGCCCTCTTGGGTAAAGCAGCATGTTTCTCTTATAACTGCTCAAGCAGGTAGCTTACCACACATGACATTGTAAAGTTCAATGTTTTCAAAAGGAGGTACTTTGGTCTTGTATTTGAATGTAGGTCCGTAACCAATAAAGACAGTCTTTAAAGAGAGAGAAAAAATACAAAAAGCATTAAAGGTAGGTTTTTTTTTCATTGAATATTGACATTTAAAAACAAACAAACAAACAAAAAAAAAAAACAACAACAACAGCAAAAAACAGATTTCTTCTGCCTTAATGACACTTCCATAAAGGTTAGTGCATTGTCCTTACCTGCATGCTGTTTATCTTATTGTCATAGCCATGGTCTCCATGGAAGAAACATTTTCCTGTTGGTTTCTTGTATACATCCACAGCTTTCCTAAATTGAAAAAGTATTAGTAATTCTCTCAAAGGTGAAGGTGTGGTGGCTGACCAGACAACGTACTTTGGGGACAGGAGGGATAAGGTTTCAAGGCATTGCTCATCTTTCCTATATTGCAGTCCTGGAGACTGCAGGCTTATTGACAACCCCACTGCTCCCACTATACAGGGATGCAAACCTAAGAGCCAAATCTTATTCATAGATAAGTAAATAGCTGGTAAGGAATTTTTTTTTGCAAAACTTTCGCATATAACACCATCTCCTACAGTGTGGAAGTATTTCAGATCGTGTTCCCCCAGTTTGCAAAAAGCCAATAGAGCACTTTTGAGACCTTCAACCCAATACAAAAAGTTGGAGGGAAAAGAAGGGAAAGATTGTAATGAAGAAAAATATATAGGAAAATAAGTGCTATATCATAGCAATGGTAATAATTATCAGCTTGTTGCTGACTCCTATTTTACAAAATATATGGAAAATAAAAGTATTGTAGCATAGAAATGATAATTATCAGCTTGTTCCCGAATACTTTTTTGCATTCAGTTTTATGAAGGCCATGTATATGCAATCCATGCAGTGGACACAATTACGCTACAAGTTAATTTCTTCATCAGTATTGAAAAGATGCTCTGCCAAAGTTTGGTTTTGGCCTAGGAAATTACTAGAATTACAGAAATTGGGTCAATAACAACCATTTTCCTGCCTGTGAATATACAATGAATTACATTTACATTAACAAATAGATTATTGGTGAACAAGATTTTTGAACATCTAATGAATATGCAAAATAATAAGTCTGAGGTGATTAATAAAAATAAATGCAAATCAGCCTGGACCCTCCACTTCCACTCCATCAGTTCCAGTAAAATTCTTAAAATTAAAATATGTTATAGGCCTAAAACACAGGCTACTTCTTTGAAATGTACATGAACCCCAGCTACAGAAACTGTACAAGGCAAGCGGCCAACTAGCTAGTGGAGTTATGCAAGAAAACAATTGGGATTTCTCATTCACTGCTTCAGCAGAGTGATCCTTGCATAATTCACAGGAAGATAAGCACAGATGTCAAAAGGCACTTACAACACACCGTATGTTTGCCTGGCAGCTATACAGGCAAAGAAAAGTACCATAATTTAAAGCTCATAACAGAATACCATAAGCCAAAATCTGTGTCATCTTCCAAGAACCACTGAGTCAGCTTCACACATTAAGGCCCAGCCATTCCTATACTGTAATACACACATCAAGGGATGAAAGCAAGAAAAATAATATATATTAACACAGAAAGGGCTGTGCAATTTGTAAATAAAGGCTCTTCCTCTACTGTTCACTCCATACATGTAAGTGCCAACTTGTTTTTCTCAAACAGTTTTTAACTAAGAGTATTAAAAATTGCCTGTGTGTTATAACTGTAAATTCAGAGGCACATCATGAAGACCAGGCCAAAATAGGGCTTGCTCTGAGCTAAAGCATCCTGGTTTGCTGTGGATTTGTTTCACAACACAATATGCTACAGGCATTTCAGCACCAGTCCTGTAATACCCTTCCACATGTTCCCAAGCTTTCATCCACTCTGCCAATGTCTCTATTTTCTTTCCAGTTACACAGTTCATCCACTCGACCCCTTGCTCCCTGACCTCCCCTGGTCTCATAATGCCTTCCCCTTCCTCCCATATTCCCCACTTCCTGGCTTTAATAAGTTTTCACTTTATATATATATATATATATATATATATATATAAACTTTCAGCTCTTATATGTGAGCTAATTGGTCAAAAAAACACACTGTTGTTTGGATAAACTAATCTGGGTTTCTCTCTTTTATCAAACTACATATTTTCCCAAACTTTTAATTTTTAAAATTTTGTGTTCTGCGATCCTACACCTAATATGTCTGAACCTCACCAGGAGTTCAAAACTCCTCTTGTTCCCAGGTGGCAGGAGCAGGATGCTGACAGACAGAGCAGTCCCAGGTGTCTTGCTTCCTCAGAAAGAAAGGCTGAAAAATCAGGCTGAAAGCAAAGTCTACCTTGCCACATGCCACTTGCGATCCACCAGTAAATGCACATCCTCAATTCGTCGGTTGTAAGCGTAGTGCAAGCGTTTAGGAAGGTGATGTTTCAAGTATGGCTTAAAGTGCTGGTCTGGCTTTCTGCACTGAAAAAGAAATGGTTACAGACAACCCTGCTGTCAGTTAGCTCAGAGGCACACAAAACCTTGAACTACAGGAACCAAGCTGTTAAGCACATTATTGATGATGTCTTGAAAACAATGTGTACATCTAGAGTACACAGCCCAGCCCTTTCTGTGCAATATTTACATAAGACCAGGGCACAGGGGGTCATTCAAAGATTTTGGAAAACTTCATTTTCATGACACTCTTTTTGAAAGCATCATGCAAAACAAAACATCGTGCTTACTTAACTCGTAGATGAAGAATTTTATTCTAATTGGACCAAAGATTAAATTTTATAGGAAAGCTGAATGCTGAAAATACACCTAGTCTGCAGATATATTTAAAGCAGCCTGGTTAGTAAATTTGATTTATTATTATTATTTTTTTAATCAGCTTTCATTTTAAATACTTTCTTTTTTCCATTAAGAGCAAGGTTATGGTTGAAGGCTATCAAATGAACTTCTTCAGCATCTTCAAAGTGCTAGTAAAATATTTACCCTAAAAGATTACTTTCCATTTCTGAAGGAATGAATAAATAGACTCAATTCAGGGAGTCAAAATGATCAGGGAGATTCTGGCTCTGCACTGCCCAAAAAGGTTATAAAAGCGACTTCAGCAGCAAACAGTGGAATTTATGACAAGCATTAATCTGTACTCATGAAGGGCACCATTTAAAACTCTTTATTCATGTTAATGGTTGGTTTTCCTGCCTGAAAAGTGAGGAGGTAATGCTGAATAATGGCTCAAATTAAGATATGAAGTGAGCAGTGCTAAATACTTACTGTAAGGTTGGCAACAATCACTTTAGGGTCATCTGTTAGGCAAAAACAAACAAACAAAAAGAAAACAAATATATAAAACCAAGTAATTTGCAGAAGAAATCACAAGGTAAGAATATATTTTTACAGAATGGTTCCTCATGAACATTTGTTGATCTTTACTAAAAAAGTACAGCGTATACATAGGATGGGATATCCTGAATACGAGCTAAGTTTAACCTGTTCTCCTTTACTTAATGGTATTTTGGTTTCTCAGGTAATGTTGCTCACTGCTTGATGATTTGGGCCTTAGCTGAACATTTATTCTATTTTCTGAAAACATAGAATCATAAAGGTTGGAAAAGACCTTTAAGATCATCTGGTCCAACCATCACCCTACCACCAATGTCACCCACTAAACCATGTGCCTAAGCACCACGTCCAGCCTTTCCTTAAACACCCCTGGGGACGGGTGCTTTATACAGCCTGCTTTATACAACAGGGGAAATCAGCACTGCAGATTTACACCTTGCAGTAGTCACGTAGTCTCCTCATATCATTTCAAGTCTTATGATTACTTTACTTTAAAATACATCATCCTCAAAGACTTTCACTGAAAGATTTTGAAAGCACAACTGAATGCAACAACACGCTCCCGTAAAAACAATAAGACATACATGCTGTAGATTTTGTCTCTTAGCATTTCACACAGTTCATAGTCTACTACAGAGTAAGTGAAAGCCACAGTAAAATATGCAGGAAACATCTTTGAACTGTGAAAGGGACATAAAAAATGCAGAAAGCTCCAAACTCAGAGAGAGAGAAAAAAAAAAAAAAAAAAAAAGGGGCATGGTGAATATCTTAGTAAGAGAAAAATCTTTTGCTTAACTCTTATTGTTTTGGTTGCTGAAGGCATGATGTTGCTGAGTTTAAAATGAGTTCTACTGAATCCTAAAATACAAAATACTAGCTACACGCTTATCCATTGGAGACGTGTATCTGCAGGTCTGGACACAGTATTATGGAAGAACAACGGAAAAATAATAAAAAAGATGGTGATTTGCTAATTAACAGTGGTAAACCTCAGATCTAAAATTAAAAAATGTGCTTCTTTCTTCTATGTACAGTTTATTTAATTCAGGTAGGAAGCTGTGGAAAGAAGCCAGAAGAGGAAAATGGTTTTGCAGGAAAACCTAAGTATGAACTGGAGATCACTTAGACTAGCTGATCTTTCTGGAACATAAGGCAATTCATCCTCCAAAGAAAGCTAATTTTGCCCAGCAATTTTGGAATTCAAGGATAGAAAAATCTTCAAAAAATCTTCTTAGAGGAATTGAAATATAAGTTTTAGCACACTGAAGAGCAGGAATTCAGTCTTTACGCTAGTCTAGTAAGTTGTATCAATGTACACACTATTTTCAACAGATCTTTATACACTCATCCCCTATTCTTAGAGCATAAATACACAGAAAATAATACTTTCTAGTAAAATAAATAAATCACGATCTTAAAGTTTTACCACATTCTTATGATTTCTGCTACCATTCTAGAAATCTTTAATCTTCAAAGACCAATTTTTTTGTGACATCTGTCCTCAGCCTAGGTATATCTGAATTGCTATAAGAGGCCAATTGGTTGTCCCAGATATCTGATCTTCCCCTCTAACAAAAGTTACCACGCTTGTAACATACTTTGCAACAACATAGGCAATTATGTTTGGTTTATGAATTTCACTGTTTGATCAGTAGTTAAACTGCTGACAAAGCCAGGATTGTGCCAGTACACTGAACCAGAGTGGTCGTGAGAGAACCCTGTCCTGGCACTGCTGCCTTGGAGGTAGTGGTCCTCAGAAAAGCCATGGGGGGCAGGCAGCTGGATCAGTATTGCCTTAAATCACAGAGCTAAGCTTCACTCCTGTCTGAGTCCTGAACACTCTCACTGAAGATCAACTAATCTCAAACATCACAGCAGGGTTTGTTTCTAACAGCATGGTACAAAAACCAGACAGCTTTACAATTTCCATAGGATCTGAATGCACACACTACAGTTCCCCTTATATCCTTCAACATCCCCAGTCTGTTGCTATTTAGTAACCTGTTCTGTTCTTCATCTATGCCAAAAACATGAAGAAGCTACTGAATTCAAAATTAACAATTCACTTTTTTTCCATTAGCTCAGAAAAGGTATCAGACACTGTTCTTATATCCAGTCCATGTGGTACTAAGCTCCCTCCAGCCTCTTTTTTATTGACAGAGGAGAAGTGCATAAATAAAATTCTGAAGACATGTAGGCTGCTGTCTGAAACTGGCTTCAAGATGTCTACTTCTCCTTACCAAAATAATAAGTGATTTCTAACCCTGAACATTTCAGCCATCCACTTGACACAGCTCGAACACTGTGGGTTGTGTGAACAGACAGTCCTCAGTGAGCTTCCCTTTGAATGTCCTGCCAACACACTGCAAATTTACAACCTTTGGAAAACATCATCCCAAGGAAGGGATGGAGCCTAGTTCTCAGGACATAAAAAGTACAGTTAAATTAACTTACACTTTAGGTTATTGCTAGACCTAGGGCGAATTCGCCCTAAAGATCCTGGCAGCAAAATGATATCTTCCACGTTAGTCAGATAGTTGCTTAAAAATTCAGTTCTTTCACAAGTAGTGTCTTCCATTCCTGCAGAAGGAAAATGCAAATTTAATCTAGCTTGAAAATAAACATGTTTTCCAAAACAGCACAGAAAGAAACACCAAACAGACTGTGTATTCTTTTCTTTTGGGTGACAAATCTTATTCTTGTTCTTTCCAGTCATCTAATTCCAACATCAGACACTGGTAGAAGCCAAACTAGGGGTGCTTTTAGCACTTGCTTACACAAGAGAAATACCAGACTCAACATTGTAGTAACAGGCACCACATACACCATGTGTGCACTGACACATCTCCAAACCAAGCTCATGGAAAAATCAAAGTCTGTTTCTGGTTTAGTGTACTACTTTGGGGTTGTTGATTTTTTTAAACAAAGGATTTTAAGAGAAGTTGCACACAAAAGGTATTGTCTGTTGGTGGTCTGTTCTAAGGCAGACTCAGATAAACAATTCTCTTCTACAGTTGTTTGTGGTGGGGAGGAATGTGTTGCCAGTCACAGTCAGTTCTCAGCACAGAACCACCTCCCCTGGAAATTCTTCCGGTCCTTATCCTTCTCCCCCCACAGCCAGAAGGGAGGCACGGTCCCTTTTATTGCTAATTTAGAGGTTCTTGTGAGACTTCATAAACAATGTCCTAAACAGAACAGTACTCCTTACAAAAGTGTGATTAGTCTGAGACTTCTAATAGCATTGCTGAAATGTTATGCAAAAACAGGTTTATCTCAAACATGGTCACAATTTTCCTTAATAAAACATTGTCTTTGATAATATTTACTATTTCTTCTCATTACAAAGCTTCTTCCAATTTCCAAAGAATGAGACCTAAAAATAATGTATCTGCTTTTTGGTGATTCTCCATGTGAACCTGATATATCTTTTAGCTGTTTTTCCTCCTTCTGTCATTATTTTGATGACATTTTCCATCCAAGCTGAACACAGCCCCTTACATATATTACAGTCTTCTCCTAGTAGGATAACTTGTCCCACTAATTGCCATGGAAATGTCTTACTCTAAAGTTCTACTCCTCTCCTCATGAAAAAGAGAACAATGCTACCAATTATTTTTTTTTCTATAAAAACTGGCAAAAATACTATTCTAGGCACAGTATGGCCTTCCAATAAATGCAAGGAGAGCTATGCTTGGATGTGATATTAGAAATGCCAGGTTTTTAAAAATTCTAGAGATATAAATACTCAGATACCTGATACAAAAGAGAATTGTCCTCCGATTATAATTAACAAAGTGGAGTTGTCTGTCAACACTAACTGGCTATGTTTTGGTACTTAAACTCCTAGAAAAAAAAGGCATAAAATATCTTAAATGGAACTTTCATTTAAAGCCCTATAATATATACAGCTATATTGCTCAAGCATTTGTATAATTTTTTTATTTTACCATGATCGCCAACAAATATGACATTGACACAGCGATGTAGTTTCAGCTGTTTCAGTCCATCCATTAACTGTCCGACTGTCTTGTCAATCTCTCTCAGGGGATTTACCATCATCTGTACAAATATGCAGAAATGAAAACAAAAATGTTAATTGCCATTGAAATGCTCCCCCCTTCTACAAGTAAAGGTCCTTTGGCAAATCTCTGATGGGACAACATCCAGGTCAAGAGGCAAAGCCTTGGCTGAGCTGTTTCCCCTACAGTTATTGTACCATTTCCATTCCTATATCCATACCATGACTGCATCATGAGAAAGTACTGCTGAGGTGCTTTCACAAGACAGCAGAAGATCTTTATGGCTGATCCTAGGCTTCCCATGAACATATGTACATTTGGTAAAATGATACAAAATGATTTTTATAGATATTAGAAGAATATATGTGAGACTGGGGTTCAGTTTGTTTCTTAGAGATAAATAACTCCTTGTAAGTGGCTATTTTATGTGAATGGTTTAGTCAGGACATGAACATGAAACGAAGTTTTGGACTTGGGATTTGTATCCCAAATTACTTAATGAAATTCACTTCAAAAGACATCTGATACTAGGATGACGACATGCAAGTCACTTGAGTAGCACATGGGGCTCCGAGGGAGCAATCTTCAACTTCAAAGTCAACAGTTTCCAAAATCTCAAATGACAGTTTTGGCAAAATTTTCAGCAGGCCTCAGATGACACAGATACAGTACTGTGATTTCCTCAGTTAAGCTACTTATACATTAAAACAAGAAAAAAGAAAGAAAGAAAAAAAGTAAACACCAAGACACACTTGCAGGATTGAGGTTTTAGGTTTAAGAAAATTAGACATTTTTACCCTACGGTACAGAGAAGGGAAATGTTTTAACATAAGACTTTGGGCAGAGGACTCGGACTTTGTTCTGGTTTTGAGATGAAAACACTTCTCATCACAGTACACCGACTTCCTCCTCACTTGTCTGTTTGATTTAGCTGGTCTAAGTATGAAGAGCAAAATATCCTCCCCCAGTGAAAAACAGAATGTTAACAGATTTTGCATCAGAAAAAAATCGATTTTGGCAGATTTTTCAGAGAAGAAAAGATGACCCAGAAAGAGATAGTTCAGAAATTCTCTCTCTGCCTGAGTCATTAAGGGATTGATGTCAGATGAATCTGATAGTATATAAGACGAGACAGAAAATGTCATCTCCCACGTGGCACTGTAAATACACAGAGAAGCAGTTCATGGGAGATAGAGTCATGATGGGAACAGGGGGAACAGTTACTATAAAATGTAAGACGTTCAAACAAGGGGTACATTTTTGAAGTATTTTAATTTAGGAAAGTCTAAGTAGTTAGTTTTGTTAGAATGATGAAACATTTCAAGTTTGGGGAGAAAAATTAAAGAAAAAATGGCTACAAGAAAATTGCCTCTTTCAGCATTTTCTCACTCTCAACTAAGGGGAAATTCCTGGGGTGCACCAAGAACAACATTGCTAGCCAGTCAAGGGAAGGGATTGGCCCACTCAGCTCTGCACTGGTGCAGCCTCACCTTGAGTACTGTGTGCAGCCTTGGGTGCCACAGTGTAAGAAAGATATTAAAATGTTAGAGAGTGTACAAATGAGGGCAAAGATGGTAAATGATCTAGAGGGGAAGATGTATGAGGAGAGCTGAAGTCACTGGGATTGTTCAGCCTGGAGAAGAGACTGAGGGGAGGCCTCATGGGGTCTGCAGCTCCCTCACGAGGGGAGCAGAGGGGCAGGCACTGAGCTCTGCTCTCTGGGGACAGTGACAGGACCCGAGGGAACGGCATGGAGCTGGGACAGGGGAGGGTCAGGCTGGGGGTTAGGGAAAGGTTCTGCACCCAGAGGTGGTCGGGCACTGGCACAGGCTCCCCGGGTCAGTGGTCACAGCACTGAGCCTGCCAGAGTTCAAGATGCATTTGGACAACCCTCTCAGACACATGGTCTGATTTTTTTATTATTATTATTTTTTTGGGGGGGTGGTCCTTTGGGGATCCAGTAGTTGGACTTGATAATCCTTGCTGGGTCCCTTCCAACTCAGCTATTCTGTGATTCTTCAGTGACTGGGAACTACATTTTTATGGGACTCTATTTGTACAACATCAATCATATAAGGAAATATAACTTTTACTCAGAACCAAAGCTAATTTAGGGAAACTGGAAATCCAGGTGGATTTCCCATCAATGTTTACTTTTGTCAGGAGGCTTGCAAAGATTTCAAGGATTCATGATTGATGATAATTTTGTTCAGCTACCCCCTTTCCCAATTTCATCTCTAAGTCAGCAGAGACATTTCTGGAACTATAAAAAAGTCAATATAACTGAAAAAATCTGTTCTTAAAAGAAACAAGATTTGCACAGAAAAACACAAAAAAAACTCTTCTCACTCTGCCATTTTTACTACCTTGACTGTGTTCAAAGCAGCTCAGAGAATGGCCCTCATCAGTATTTCTTCATCCCATTGCATTCTCTCTTCACTTTTTAAGTTCAGTTATCTTTTATTACTCTATATGACACTCAACTTGTTCCTCAACTGAACTTTGCAACCTAAGGCTGGCAGTAGGTGGCATATCCAGGCAAGGACTTTTTGTGTTGATGTGCCATTCTTACAGCTCATGTTTTTTCTCAGAGGCAACTTCCAGAGAGTTGTTTGTGAACAAACAAAACTCTTGCATTTACCTATCTTCACCCAATATTTTAATACCAGGACTCTGGAAAGCTGTAGAAAAGCATTTTACCTTTCAAGATATATGAATATCTAATATGGTCCTAGAATAAGGAGTTGGGAAGGCATGATGGCAGGTGTGATGGCAATTATCATGTAACACCAGGATGTGTTTTTCCAAAATAATACTGATAAATTCAAAGTTAACTCATCAGGAAGATTTCTTTAGGGACAAAAATTTTGTATGAACTTTTCATTTAGAGAAAAGGAACAGAGGGAGGGAAGGAGAAGAGTTGCTTATGCTCACATCATCAGGAATGTTACAGGTTATCTATAATACTTTATGCCAGATGGCTATAACTTGGAAAGGTAAATCAATGAATAATGGAAATATAATCCACAACAGCTATAATTTCTCTCTGGTAAATCTGTGCTAAATGTTCTTGAAGCTCTGTGTGTCCCTGTCTGCCCCTTCACACTTCCAGAATCTGTCTCAAAATAACTATTTTAATTTCAATCATGCAACAAGTCAAAAAATACACCACAAAATGGGTACTGAGAAGAGGTATTGTATCGTATTTTTAGGATACAGTGGATTGTGCCAAGGTTTTTGTCTGAAGCCTAAAGGAGGAATATTTAGGTTCCTTAAGTTTTTGAATTATTTAGTTAAAATTCTGAAATTCAAAAAGAAAAATATGGAGGGTCTATAACCCGTAACAGCGGATTACTAAGTGCCAAGGTGGAGAAAGACAGTATCCTGAAGAATAGTGTTTTTCCTCTTTTTTTTCCTAAAAAAAGCAATTCCTATTTGACCTTTGTCTTGTTAAAACAGCCTTACGCACCAATTCTATTGCAATCTAGCATTCAGAAATCATGTAATCAAGAATCCCTTGCCCTCAAAAGTCACAAACTGCCTTTAAAATAATTATTTCTGAAACAATATTTACAAGTTCTTTCCCTTTTAGATTTTATGAGTCGCATTTTCAGGATGCCTCCACAACCAGGATGACTAGACAGAGTCTCAAATAATCACCAGGCTCTCAGGCATTGGGAAGTTATGGAGGCTACCACGTATTTCAGAATTTGCAATAGCTCACAAGGACTGACAACACTGGTATTGTCTTCCCAGGGATTCATCTGATGTTGTCTGCAGCTGATGGCTGGATTTTAAAGAGGTTTTAAAATGACTTTCCCTAAAGCAAACAATCTGAAACAAGAAAAACATAGCTCCCAGAAGACTTGGTCTGCTTTGGCTGCTCTCCTTTGTGTCCATCAGTACATTTATAGAAGTTTTGTCTGCAAAGTCCCAACCTCAAACATGGAGTGAATTTTCAAGTTGAAAAAAGTAAAGCTAGAGAAGTGCCTAAAAAGTAGCACTTCCATCATAAAATTTTGGAACACATGTAAACTTACTTTCTTCCGACGAGCTTCCGCAGAATATTGATCCACTCTATGTACCTTCCTTCTTCTTGTCTTTGGAGCTGCAACTGGTCTTTCCTGTCTCCTCTTAGGAGGAAGCTTTCTCTTAGGTCTCTTAGGCGTAGTAAGAGGGGAGCCATAACTACTCTCCTGTACTGACAGGGAGAGATGTCTGGACTCAGAAAAAAAGCCTGTCTCAACTCATATTAGATAGTAAAACTACCTCTGCAAGCTAATCCTGAAGCATAAATAGAGACCTTTTCAAAAATTTGGGCATTTGAACAATTTAGTATCTGTCTCTCTCTAGGGAGGAATCTACCAAATTGTACTGAAAGCAGAACAGCAGTTACAAGAGCAAACAGCATAAAAGCAAATTAAATTGGTGTTTCAGAAAATAGGTGGGGCTTCTGGTCTTGGAAATATATAGTTATGGGTATTTTTTTAATTGATCAACTGTTAATCCATTAATAATATCAAAATTTAAGTAAATTAAATGTAAGTAAAATTAATTGCATAAAATTTAGCAATTGCCTGGGGCAGAGGGCAGGCTGACATGCAACATCTCACTTCGTTGATGGTTCAGGTATGAATACTACTGCCTGTCCAGACCTAATGGCTTTCTGCAAGGTTTCCAACACACACTTTTTGGCTGAATCAGTGACACTAGGTATCAGCAGGTGCCACCATTGTGTGCCAGGCCATGCACCCCACTGAAATCACCAGAGCCCCACTAGCCAGTGTTTGGGGACTGCAGATCTGCAGGACAAAGCTACAAAGATGAGGCTCAGCATGGAGCTTGCATCCTTCAAATCAGCTAGGCAGGGCATATTTATTAGTGGCAGAGCATCTGAAAGCTGCACTGCTACCTGTCTTATTAGCAACTTTGTGGGCAACTTTGAGAATTTTTCCTAGCACTTTCAGTACAACATCTCACATGGGTAATTGCTCATAAATGCATAAATAACTGAATAGACTTACAGGAGGGGAAACCCTTTTAAGACACAACTGTAAAACTTGCTATCCCATTAATCAACTCACTTTAGACTGTACCACCTGTACCACTCTCACTGACTTTACATGAGTCACAGGCTCTTGGCACTGCTAAGGATTGCAGGCGAGGCAGTGACAGATGATGCCTACCAGGAGATATTTACTACGGTATGCTGCGTATAACGGAGCACGCTGAGTGGGCTTGAGATGAGTCGGTGATTTATGATGATATTTTACTTCTATGTTTTTAGGCAGCTTCTCACAGTTGTTCAGTTACAGAGCAATGTCAACAGGGAAGGGAAGGAAGGGGATGTTACCATCTGCCATGCTGTTTCATTGCTTCCAAGGCAAGCAGCTGGAAAGGAGATTCTAGTCCAGTCTCATTCGTCTCTCTCCAGAAAGGCATTTTAATAAAGCAGCACCAGAGTTTTCTGTTTTTAAAACGCTTCAAGCTTTGTGCAGTCCTGATGAGAGGAGCAGCAGGAAAAGGAAGGATTCTTGTTTTACTGTCTCTGAATCAGCTCAGACAGAGCTTCACAATGCCAGAAACACGCGAGCGCAGGAAACCCAGGTCTGAACATTGAAAATGGCCGTCTCAAGACAGCATGTTAGAGGAGCAGCAGGAACGGCTTAGCAATGCCAGATTTCAATCTGTTTTAGAGCTCTTACGGTAGTATATTTCTAGAGTGTTTTATTTTCAAAAACAAAAGTTAGCTAGGAGAAAAAAAAAATAGAAAAAAAAAAAAAAAAGCCAAGTTCTTATTAACCAGCCAAATCTTAGTCTTGCTTGAAAAGAGTCAGAAATGAGTTATGGAGGAGGGAAACAAATCCCTCCCCGCTTACAGAGGGGAACTGTAACATTACAAGGGTAACTAGCCAGCCAAAGCTCTGCTTCTTGACCCGGATGGACCAACCTAACAGAGATCAACTGCAAAAGCACAGAGGGAAAGAAAAAAAAATTGCAGAAGTAAATCAAGAGCAAGCATATATTTGATAACTCCCATAACTAATCCTGGAAATACAGTGGAACCCACTATTGTACTTCTTAAGAAGTTCATTTGTGTCCCACAGTAAATAAATAAAATAACACCACCCTAACTAGACAACCAATTCCATTTACAATGAAATTCATAATGTAGCACACTATGCAAAATTGGCATAGTGGACACTGGCCATAATCTGTATTCCATTTATATCGAGAATGCTGGCAATTTGCCCATAAATCTTGTGGCAATTCCCGTTAATCCCAGCTTTTAACTCTGTACATAGGCTGTTGTGCACATCCTGTGAAGCTTTAAGTGCCATCAGCTGGAGTCTGGAAGCTGAAGATTATCGGCCACAGATGCCATTAGACCTTTAAAATTACACATTTCAAGTACATTTAGAACATTTGGTATGAGAACCTCTAGTAAACACCCACTTTACTCTAACGGACATTTGTCTGATTTGGAGGATTCCAACGTGTGAAACTACTCCTCAGTCTACTAAATGCAGCAAGAAATGATCATCATTAAATATTCACTCTTCAAAACAATAAGTAAATAAATAAATAAATAAAATATAGCAGATAGTTGTTACAAGCTTCTTTTCAAACATTATTTTTTGACCGATCTGCCTTTGCATGAAGAAAAATGAAGTGGTCAGGACTACTCCAACTGTCTAACTGCTGCCAGCTGTATACAAAAAAAAATCATGGGGAGGTCATGCTCTCAGTATCCCTTTGAGGACTCCTTCCTATCTGATTTATGTAAATTTCAAAGCTCCTAAAAATTGAAAACAAAGTGTCAAAACCAACAATATAAAATACTTCCTAGTTTCTCTGTCCTGAAACCAGGCCCTTCACAAATCTCAGCATCTGTATACTTACACAGCTGTATTCATTTACTTAAATTTCCACTCACAAAGTTATGGCAACTGTTTGAACTGTAAGCCCATACATGCTCATCTGCTAAATAGTCTGTTCTCAATTTGCTAAAAATCAGTTTCATGCTCTTCTTATGTTTAACACAAATGACATAAATCAATTTATTTGTAAAACTTTCACAAGCTATTAATTCACACTTATTAAGGATCTAAGCTGTGCCTTGAATTAGATGTCAGCCTTCAGATAATGATCTAGAAGAACCCCCAAACAATAAAAACCTCTGTGGGTTTTTGCTTTTATAACATTTTTTCATGAAACTAGATTACTTGGCATCGAGTGCTAACCTAGTTTGTTAAATGCTAGAACTTAAAGAACAAACTCAATGTCATCTTCTTCATATTCTCCTTTAAGTCCATGGAACGAGCCCCACAGCTCTGTTCAGAAGAAGTGGCTGTTTACAGATAAATAAAATTGCAGTTGTCAGTCATAAGTCACATATACTTGTAATACTTCAAAAAGAGGAACTATAAAGCATCACTGAGTGATGTATACTGGAACTGCATCCAAACCAGACAGCTCCCATTGCCCATATCTTGCTCAACCCAGTCAGACACCTCTCCTGTTCTGAGCCAAATGACAACATGAAAACATATCAATGCCTGTCAATTTAGCAGGAGTGTTGGTAGATTTTAACCATCAGATATCCAGAAAAGGGATTTCTTCTTCCTGCCCAGTACACCGTTTCAATGCTGGTTTGGAATATTTCCTCACACCCACTGCTCTGGGACCATGGCTCATAATGCTTGGGCAGGGATGCTACCCCACAGCAAATCCATAATCACTGTAAACTTGTTTGAGCAGCCCACATAACTCAATGTATTAAAAAGGCTTACTGCTGCTTCTCTTTACTCTCTTCTCCAGTAGAGGAAGCTATCAGATGCACAGCAAACAAGTAAGAAACTGCTGGGCATGTGGCTGCTCAGGGAGATTTGTATTGCCTTCCAAAGGGTAGGTAACTGATACACTCCTCAGTTTTCAAAGGTTTGCAAATATTTGTTTACCCTTTAAAAAACACGTATGAAATCTCTTGAAGCCTTGTGACTGTGATCTACAGGCATATGTTTTCACTGAGACTAGGGGAGCTTTGCCAGATGGTCAGCCCCCAACCACCTGAAGCAATAAGATATTTGGGTGCAGAACTTACTCTCCCTCCCCACAAATCCCAGACAACTGCATAGTCTGAGTTCTTGTAGCCCAGACCATGTTGGCAGGGACTCATTAGTCCTAGTCAGCTACCCAAAGCACCAAACAAGGGGTTAAAATACTGTAGTGTTTTACACATCACTTTTCATTAAAATACCTTACGGTGCTTCAAAACTTTTTCCAAACTCAGCAGTCCAGCCCTGAGGGAACAGTATTGGCAAAACTTTCTGAACCCCTCTAGGGTCTATATGAAACTGGAAATAGCAGCTTTTTACAGCTCATGACAGACTGGAATTATTATTTTGGCTACTGCAAGCTGTCAGCTTTAAAGAAAATTCTCTCTTCTCTGCATTTTTCCTCAATATTTTCTGCATTATAGTTTTATTACTTTTAAGAAGGATAAATTGTAGGAGGAACGCTAAATTCTGCTGTTGAACCCAGTTCTATGCTCGTCTTTGCCATAGAGATCTTTCCATGTGCATTTTCGTATCACACAGAGACAGACTACTGAAAGGCATGTGCCGTTCCTTCTGAGAACTGAACCTCACAGGATAAGTCCTTAAACAATAACTTTGCTTTCTCTGGCAGAAGGGATGCATACTGCAGAAATGAGTGAAAAAGCTTGCTAAAAATATTACTCCTGAGCAGCGGCAATTATTCCAAAAATGCGTTCAATACGTGTGCTTTTTCTACAGAAGAAAATCTGTACTAACCTCCGAGTTGAAAGGACCGTATCTGTGGCCAGCAGCATCTGGTTGCTCAGAGTAGAAAGCATAAACATAAGGCCTGAAAGAAAGAAAAGCCTTGTTCAGGACAGCTTTCCTTCAACAACAAAAAGCCCCAGACCTGCCAGGTCAAGTCAAATCAAGCCGACCTTGCAAGGAGAGCTGGCTTTATGGAAAAAAGAACTGTTTCTCAGTCATATGTTTCCATGGTATGATTAAGCAATTAGTTGTTCTACTACTTTATTAAATCCCAGAACACATGCAGGGAGGCACCCGGGGTACCATCTGAGGACACACACTCTTTCTCCCTCTTGTAAGAGGGATCACAACAGCAGCTTGCCTGAGCTTTGCAGCCAGCAGCGTGTGCAAACTTGCGTATGAAAAAATAGTCATAATTAAAATCTTAAAGTTTTCCCAGTCCTCAGGGTCCAGTACTGCAACTGCCATTGCCTATAATAAGGTTGTTACAACATATTAGACTCAGTAGGATAAAAACAATCCAAGTTAATCCATGAAACTAAATGCTTCAAGATAGCAAAGAAATTCATATCATATGTTTATTGAAAACAGTGATGATTAAAAGCTGGGATCAAAACAATAAAAACAAACAAAAAGCAAAAGCAACAACAAAAAACAAACCCTTAACTCAATGATAAAGTTAAACAAAACAAAATTTCCCCTTGCTCTTCCAGCTACTTTTAGAAGAGCAGTTATCCAACAACAGGTTGAATTACCTTTCATTATCTGGAAGGGTCAGCCACTGCAGTATTGTTAATATTCTGCGCTCGTGGGGGATGACACTAGACCACAAAATGTAAAAATGCCTTGTTATCATAGAATACAAAAAAGCATCAAAAAAGCCTTGCTAAGAACTGGTTCTAACGTGATTAAAATCAATCATAACCATGTCATTTCCTTTTAGTATGTTGTATCTTCTTTTGTCCTGTTTGGTACTGATTCTTACTTTGCAAACAATCACTTCAGGTCTCCTGGATGTCCACAAACTCCAAAAGAAAGAGGATTAAAAGTTCATAACTGAAGCCAGAACCCAAGGCAGAAAATCTAAGCACTCTAAGTAACAGTGAATACACACCATTATGGTAGCTTTAACCCGGGTGAACTGCTTTTATGCACAATGGTGCTGCCATTGGGTAGCTGGCATGAGTAAAAACCATGAAATTGCTGACATCAGTACAAGACTAAATGGTAGTCTTGAAGACATTGGAAAAGTTCCCACTGACTTAATAATAACCAAATTTAGGATTAAGTTGGTGCAAATCAAACCAGAGCCATCTGAAATATCAGGCAATCAGCACAGTGACTCACACAACTTTTACAACTTCTCACTCTTCAGAACAGATTCATCCCATTTCACTGCTTGTATCCCGAGACTTTTAACTTGGCTGCTAAGGACAAATTCATGCTATGAGAATGACTAAACTTATAAACAGCTGTTACATTTCAAAATACCTCATCTTAAGAAAGCTCTGCAAATCAGTGACCATGCAATTATTATAATACGATAGCATTTGTTGGTCCAGATTCCTTTAAATCAATTGCACAGTCCCAAGACAGGAATCACTTACAACCATCTTAGATTCACTATGCTGAATCAAATTCATTATTTTCGGTTAGCATGTTTTACAGAGAAATATAGACACCAACAGCCATATTGAAACAAGTTACTTCCTAATGCCTTATACAGCAACAGTGGTCATCAGTCCCCAGCTACACAGAAAGCTTTCAGTTGTAAAACAGCTATACAAACTAGGCAATATCATAAGGCAGAATAATAATGTTAGGTATTGCCCAGTTTTGAAACTTATTAGTTGCACAAATTGAAAAAAATAATCCATTATTTCAATGAATTTGAGACTAAGATGTTTTTAAACACTGTTTTCCTTAAAACGTTTATCTGAAAACTTTCCTTCAAAACATTCCATGCCCCAAATTAAATAATACAGTTTTAAGAAGGATATATTTCATTCATACATCGAGTGGCTGAATCACTCTCTTATTATTGACACATATGACATAACCTTTGTTACCTTCCCTAATGTTTTATATCCCCAAGCGTGCATCAGCCCAGGTGTTTATCCTGATTCTGTAGTTATAAGTGCTTAGGAGTTGCAAGAATTTCTGCATTTTGTAGAGCACCAGACTGAAGCTCTTTCAGGTAACTGTCTTGCAAGCTTAAATATAAGCATTGTACATGGTAAATTTTATTATTCCCTCCATATGTTCTATGATATTTAGAGCAGCAAAGAGCATTACTCCTAATGGAATTAAAAATAATAATAAACCCTATCAGTACTTGTAATCTTGACAGTTTGCTCATTTTCTTCACTTCTGGAATCCTGTCACTAAAATAAAATATGGAGATTGATCCACATGAATTCCTAAGAACTGATAAAAATGTTCATTTTTAGTTATGAAGATATATCTTAGCTGGGACAAGGGAAACTAATTCAGAAACATTAAACAGCAGAATAAATAGCAAAGATCCTCAAGGATGTCTCTTAAGAAATGGGAACTGGATATCTTATTGAAAAGGCCAGGCTGAATTGTAAAATGAGTGAGTCAATTAGGCTGTTGATGTCAAATGACATGAGGACAATAAGAGAGTCTTCCACAAATACTCAGAAGTCTAGAAGACTTTGAAAGCAATACTAAAAGGCAAAATAACACACAGTCAAATGAAGGAAATAAATTTTTGCCTGTGACACTTTTGTTCAAAAAACTGCTAAAAATCTGTGTATAAACTTAAAGTAGCAAACCATAGCATTAGATTTAGTTATCAGAAAGTTTGCACAAATGAAACAAGGGAGGCTTACAGGTACAGTCTCCAACTGGGCAGCTACCAAATGCTTCGAGGAAGGAAAACAATTAATAAACATTTGCATTGAATTAATTCTGATTTATTAGTTAGAAATCTCCAGAAAATAGAGAGCACTTACACAGACCAGAAGAATGTGCCAGCTTTCACCCCTTGCTTGGCTGCAGTAATCCAAATCTAATGAGGAAAATATAAGAGGATTAGAATATGTTCAAATCTTTAATGACTCTCTGAAATGAAAATAAAATGTTTTCAAGGCACATTCTTCTACCCCGAGCCTAGAAATAAAAATTGCAGGCTCCAGCCTCCATCCCTAATTCAAACACATGGAGTGACAAACCTATGCAAATTCTGTAGCAGTGGATCAGCTGCTGCATTCTAGACAGTTTCACCCCTAAATCTTTGATACTTTTAATGCAGAAAATTAAGATATATAGCCAGAAATTTCTTAAGCACCCTACCCCCATTTCATTTTCGTGAAGTGGACCACATCTCACCTGAGCCCTTTGGTGTTCAAGTTTTGGAGGATACTGTTAAGAAAGAACACAGCTCAAAACTCATCAGGGTCTATATAAAGATCCTCTATATAAAGATCCCTCTTTCCCTATATATCTTCCTCCATAGGAGTTTAAGGACTTTTTGAGCTCACACAATGTGGAAATGACAGAAACAATCTCCATGAGCTTTTTAAATACTTTTTTTTTTTTTTTTAATCCATCTATTTTTATGGCTATAAAACGGTTTGTAGCAGCAAGTTCTAGAGTGTAATCACAACAAGTGAGTATATTTTTCTTTTGTTTGGTTTAAACCTGCCAATCTCACAGGGGTTACAGTACTATTCCCATTCCTTAATTCTTTCTCTTCCCTGTTCCATAAAACATTCATCATTTTCATCTAAACCCCACTTACAATCCCCATCTATTCTTTTTCAAGCAAGAATAGCATTCATTTGTTTGATCTTTCTTTAATGAAAGCCACACCATACCTCTGGTTATCCTCACCACCCTCTCTCTTTTTTTTTTTTTCTTTTTTTTTTTTCTTTTTTTTTTTTCTCCTATGTATACCTATAGAAGGCAAGGGAATGAGAATATCTAATTATGGACCTTCCTGACATTTCATTTGTAGCCTGCCAGGACCAAATTTCTTTTGCAAGGAAATAACCAAATTATTGTAAAACCTATTTCAAAAGTGGCAATGACTTAAAGGCCAACATTGCACATACAACTAGAAAATTGTTTTCCCATGTTGTTATTTATGCATACTATAATTTATACATTTCATGACCATTTAAGCCAA
The DNA here is from genome assembly GCF_011077185.1 of Oxyura jamaicensis. Classification (NCBI taxonomy): domain Eukaryota; kingdom Metazoa; phylum Chordata; class Aves; order Anseriformes; family Anatidae; genus Oxyura; species Oxyura jamaicensis. The sequence continues at coordinate 145,128,822 of NC_048894.1, forward strand.
AGCATAGTTCCCTTCCTCAATAATTGCAAATTCTTTCATTTATTTTAAATCAACTCTTCAAAAGTACATTCAAGGGCACTCTACCTTGCTCAAGCAGGCACTTATAAACTGTCATCTGGGCACGCATTATCCAAATGTCATGCCTAAATTATTCATGTATTAGTCTTAATTGAAATAAATTTGTGGAGTCTAATGAAAGATCATTTCTGCACTGAGGCTATAGTTAATTGCAACTAAATATGGGTATTGTTATGCTCATAATTAATGGAAAATTGATCATCTGTTCCTTTCTAGTGCCTTGGATACACCTCTTAACTTATCTCTGCATCTTTTACTCTTCCAAATCTTACTGGACTCAATCCACTATCCAGTTAATTTAAAATCACAGCTACAGAACAATGTGTTTTCATTACATTCTAACTTTTTGGTAACATATCCTCTTTTTCAGGGAAGAATACAACCATGGTAACTCTATAGAAATGGTTGTTTAATAAATAAACACAGCAATATCCAGAGCAGAATGACCATGGGTCTGAAATTATGTTGGAATTTGGTTTTGAGTTGTTGAACAACAGGAAGATTGTTTTCAAATGCTGACAGACCAGCACTGACAGGATGGGACATAAAAATGTGGGTGAACGTGAAGAGAGATGAGCAAAAGTGCCTTCAAGCTGGAAGCCATATGCTGTAGTCAGAGGTGTGACCGTAATGCAAGGACACATCCACAAGCTCATTTGTGTCATCTCTGTCACAAAGAGTATATAACCTCAGCCCAGATCCTGTGTCTAAGACAGGAGCTACTCCATATTCATTAGTGGTTCTTGGGCTTCCCATGTGAAAAAGAGCCAACGTTTAAAGCAAATACGTTTTCCATTGCACTGTAGATTTATTCCTAGAGCAGAACCCTTGCCATGGCAGAGAAGAGAGGTCAAATATAAATTTAGTAGGAGTGTCAGCTCCACTGCTGTTATGCTCTTTGGTCTTGCTGTACTTGGAAAACCATTGTCCCTCCAGAGCTGCAGTGGATTTATTTTTCTTTGAAAGTGTTTGTGTTCTGCAAAGTTTAAATAATTTTGCAGATATCTTTGGGAAGGTACCAACAAACTAAGTCCAGGGAATTCAGTATTTAGATTTACCATCTGTTAACTCTACTTTGGCTTTTTAGTGCTTTGGACTGCACAGGCCCAGGTGGTCCTGTCTGCCTCTTGTTGACTAAATGAGACCTGCCAGGTCCCACCCTCAGCAGCTGAAGCTGTCCCGTGCTGCTCCTGACTATTAGCATGCTAAAATCAACCACAGCGCTGTCTGTTTTAGACAGTGATTTTAAACATGTGCCATAAAACACTCATTCTCTGGCCAAGTGAGTAGAACAGTAGTCATCTTGACAGATGAATAATTAGGCCCAGTGTACATTGCCAAGATGCCCTGCTTGCCTGCAAGAAGTCGATAGCTACTTTTTATTCCAGTGGAGCATACACAGCATGCTTCATGTGTGCCACATGAAAACAGCATGAACATCATCTAGACCAAGGAGCAGTGCAAGCAGCCATCCACTGCCCACTTGCACACAGGGGCTGAAGACACACAGGGCTTTACCAAGGGACTCTTGCAGGACTCTGATTCCAGAAAGCTTCTGCAAAGCTCTTACCAAAGAAGTAAAGAGAAGCAAAGTCTTCTCTTAACTCTCACCCAGGTTTGGTATAGCAGGACAGACAAGCCTGCAGAGTGAATACTGCTAGGTTTTAAACCAGTTTTCAAAAGGGCAGAAAAAGTGGTGATATTACCACAGTCCTTGAAGAGCTTCTCCTATATCAGGCTGCAGGGTCTGACGATCTTTCCCAGGTGATCTGAGCAGAAATCTCCCCTAGTTGTGCACTCCTAGGTAAGCAGTAAAGGGAGAGCAGCACTGTCCCTTCCAAAGGCACCCAGACAGGCTATAGACAGGGAAAAAGTGCACCCTCCCTACTCCCAAGTATTTCACCTCGGGAATGCGGCAATTTACATTGGCATTAACTATTTGGATGAGGAAAGGTGTCTGCTGCACTTAAAATAAGCTCAACAGCTAAGACAGTGATCCGTTAAAGTCCAAGACCAACAAGTCAAATAAGCCCGTATCTGACGCAACATCTGAGAAGTGAGTCTGAATCGATTCCATCGCTAGGCAGTCTGGTTCAACCCAAGGTTGCAATATATACTACTGGACACTTCCCCCCATTTTTTAACAATAAATAAATAAATAAATAAAAGCTTTTGGTTTATTTAAAAGCGATGTAATAAAACTCAGTATGTTTCAACATCACACCTAAAGCCACTACACCATAACAAAATATTTGCCGAGACCTCATAGCAATTAGAGAAGCAGCAGCAGTCATCCAGGTAGAAGAGTTTCCATCCACATTACCCAAGCTTTAAAGCAAAGTTTTAGTGTGTTTTAGAGCTGTGACAGTTATCACTGGTGAACATAGTGATAGCAGTCCCTACCTCTATAGCCAGCCCCTTTGCTAGTTAGCTAAAATTAAACAACAGACTGTCAGCTGCAGCAGCTGATGGGAGCACACACATTTACTTCCTACCCTCAGCTATAGGATATTTACTCCAGCAGAAAAGTGGGGCAAACCTTATTGCTCTCTACACCTGAAAGGAAGGTGTGGAGAGCTGGAGGCAGCCTCTTCTTGAAGATAATTAGCGATAGGACTAGAGGGAATGGCCTCAAGTTGCACCAGGGGAGGTTCAGGCTGGAAATGAGGAGACATTTCTTCTCAGAAAGAGCAGTCAGGCATTGGGATGGGTTGCCCAGGGAGGTGGTGGAGTCACCGTCCCTGGGGGTGTTCAAGGAAAGGTTGGACATGGTGCTTGGGGATGTGGTTTAGTGGTGACATTGGTGGTAGGGGGATGGTTGGACCAGATGATTTTGGAGGTCTTTTCCAACCTTAATGATTTTAAACCATTAGCAATGAACCTCATCACCAAAGAACATCTCTCAGTGTCATTAAATTAAATTCACTAACTTTCAAGACAGAATGCAAGTCATGCTCCTCCCAGGCTAACATGAAGTCTATACTGTCAATTTCTATAGGATAGAAAAGAAAAATTTAGCTGATGTCCTCTCAACATTTTCCATCCAGAACAATCAAAATTAAGAATGGAATAGCTTTTATTGTTTCATTTCCTCTCTGTTGATTAGAGCCACAGTACTAAAGTTAATTAATCCTAGATGTTCCAGTGCTGAGCATGTAAATGTAATGTTATATATACTCTGTGTCTGGTCACATCTGTTCAGGTCACTTATCATAAAGTTTGCCGTGTTAGGCATTGTAAGGTCAGTACCATTTGTGAGCTTATGTAATTTATTTGCTGTATGTAAATACCTTGGTTTTAACTGTTAATGTGTTAGAATTTTATAGTCAGCAGTTTAACTATATCTGATGGGCACCCCAGGTTTTCATACGGGATATGACTTCATAGTATTGCAAGCTATACAAAGACCATGTTTCTGAATTAAATTATTCAAGCAGAGTAGAGGACAATATTAATAAAAATAAAAATAAAGACTAACTGATCTGTTTTCATATTGTGTCAAGGAGTTAGAGGATACGTAAGTTTTTCAACACAGAAAGACCTCTTAAATTATGGAACCATAGATTCACATGATAAATGTCCCAAGATGTAATATACATGATTATCTAGATGTATACCAAACATCTCCAGTAAGCTAAATTGCTATCTTCCTTGTTGAAAGACTACAATTCTTCTCCTTTATTTATAGCCAAAAACATACAAAGGGTAAGCAATACTTCAGTTGGCTGTGTCATATGCAACATGCAAGTCCCAGGTTCTCCCTTTTTTTGATTGCTAGACGCATGTTCACACAAATAATACAAAGAAAATTATTCAAGATAGCTGTGCAACTGCCTTTGAAAACCTGCACAAAAAGTGCAACATCTCCCTACTTTTAATCTTCCAAGAATAAATAAGTGCCCCTAACTTTGCAAAGGCTGCCCAGTACTTGTTGCATCACCAAAGAACTGGCAGCAGCACACCTCAGGTCAGGGCCAACGGGAGGGACAGCTCTGAGGGCTGGCCCTCGGGGACAATTGTGCAAACATGCTTGCTGGCCAGGGAAGGAAATTCATGTTGGGAGCTGAAGTTGCACGGACACCCACTGTGGCTGAGAGGAGACAATACATGAATGGGAAATCCCTTCCATGCTTAGCTAGAGTTGGGGAGGGGTCATTACATTGTTTCCCAACAAACATGTACAAGATTGGTGTAGGCATACAGAATTAATTTGGCATGATGGAGCCAAATGTTACACTCCTGCACCATTTCCACTTTGCCTGCCAACAAGGTAGAAGGTGGAGTCATGACTTCCACAATAATTAGACAGAATCTTAGAGGACTGTGGATTTCTGAAAAGAGGCTCATCTCCTCTAGGGAACCTGCTTTGGCAGGGGGGTTGGACCCGATGATCTCTTGAGGTCCCTTCCAACCCCTACAATTCTGTGATCTTTGGACACAAACTCAAGTAAGAGCTGGGCAGCCTTCTCAAGGGGACTCTGTCCTCATGAACTACAGTCTTCATAAAAATATGGTTTTATACCTGTCATCTTCTGATCTTTGGGAAGCCAAAAGATCATGAAAGATCATTAAGAAAAGCAAAGTATCACCTGTAGCGTAAGCTTAAGCTTGCTACATCAAATAAAGACATGGAAAACTACTGCTAAACAGAAGCCAAAGGCAGCTGGGGGCTTAATTTAAGCACTTGACTTCAGTGGTTGAAGTTACTTGGATGAAAGTCGCAGTGTCATGAAAAACGAGCAGTGAAGTTTGTTTCTGCCTTGAGAGCATGGGCCCTGATGCTCACCATTTCTGTGAGATGCTGTAGCAATTCAACAAAGAGTAGTTATGCGGCTGTTTCCTCTCAAACACTTTTGAGTTAAGAAGAAGGTGTTTTTAAGCTTGTGCAGTAAATCAAGGTTTAGTACTAAATAAGAAAGACAGGTTTCAGAAAGCCTCACCATCAGTTAGAGGATCTCAAAACACTTCCAAAGCTACCTTCTCCTTCTCCTCCTTTTCCTAATGCTCTTAAAATTAATTTCTCATAATTCCTTGTGTGGAAACATTCAGCTACTCATCTGCCAAACCCCATGAAATCACATGTTAATTTGGTTGATTCCCAACAAAAACACTCACTATAAGAACAGCTAGAAAAAAAAAAAAAAAAAAAAGGCAACAACAACACATGCCACACATTTTAACAAAGCTACACATAGTAGGTCAATTTTCAGGAGCAAGAAAGTATTTCAGGAATGATCAACTTTCAATGACATCGTCTTTAAGGCTGTTTTATCTATAACATGAAGCTGGGGACCCTGGAATTTTTTTCTGCCTTTCTGGGGAGAATAAGTAGTTTTGGATAATAATTCCCAGTTTCCCAGTTCTGTGCAAATAAAGTGCCTCTCTGAAGTTGAGTACTCAAGTTTGTGACCCAAGACCTAAAAGGAATAAAAATCTGTGATATGCAGAAAAGACTCCCCTCTGTCCCCCTTAATTTTACTGTCTTGTCTTGGATTAACCAGCTATTTTTGGCAGTTTTATCAATGTGATATTTAGATAAAATTATAAAACGGATTTAGAAAGGGACCGTATCTTAACTACATAGATGAGAGAATTTTTTTCCATCAAAATCTATGCCCTCTGAATTTTAGTAGCTTGTCTTCACACTTTCTTCATTTTGCTAATAAAGATACACAAAACTTGCATTTCCTCCGTGTCAGAGATGGGATCATTTATGTCATAATGTTTCTGCAACAGATCACCTGTCTTCTTACCCAGGCACTATGGCCAGTCTATCTGGTTTGCCTAACTTACAGGTTCTGCTCATATTAAGTGTGTAGCGATTCAGTTATAGTCTTTCTTCTATGCATGTGTTTCCAATTCTCCAAGAATATTTCCAGCTCATTACATGATTCCTGTGTTTCTGCATTCTAACACTTCTTTGGATCAGCTGTTTTATTTTATCATCCTTACTTGTGTATGCAACACTCCCCCCTATCCTCTGAGATTTTTTTTTTTCCCAGCTTATGGTCATCCGCAGTTTTGTAACTTCCTCAAGATCTTCTCAGCTGACATTTTTCATGACCCTTGTTTACAATCCAGAGTGACTGTTATTCTCTGCAACAGCAGAGGTGTTTCTAATGGGTGGGAGACGGAATTACCCAATACCCCCCACTCAACACCACAGTTGATGCAATATACATAGACTTGTATTGAAATTTTAAAATATGGCAGTTCATAGATAGAGACATTTGCACAGTCCCCAGAAGTTAGTTTCCCAGTAATTCCCACCTAAATTTGGCCAAGGTAAGGCACGCAATTAAATTTGCAATGCACAATTAAATTGCAGCTGCTTATCACGTTGTAAAGCAGCTGTCGAGCCACAATACTGTCTATGAGCTCAATGTCTGACTGAAGCAAGGGTGGTGTGGCTGCCATTAGGCATGCTACTGGATGTAGCTACGATGGAGAAGAGGCTACCTCCTGTCCCCCTTTTACTGCTCCCAGTTTTGATCCTGCTTCTTTGCTCACATCTAGGAAGATAACAGCCAGGTACGTTTCTCACCCTCTCCTCCCCGCACAACCCATGCTAAAAGCTAACCCAGGTCATAGCTTTGTGAGGGAGCAACCATGCTCTGTTACTGCTGACTAATTTAACAAGAGCACAAATACCTCATTCTGGCTCAGCTTCAACCAGAGACATCTGCCTGTCACACATCTGCCTGCAGCTCTAAATTGTCTTGTCTTGCATTTGCTGTGGACTAAAACCACATGCAGACAAATAACACATGCTTGCTAAGCCTAAAACCATCTGAGTAGCTTCCTTTAGTCGCCCGGGATATCAATGTCTTAGTGATTTGGGGGATGACACTGATCACTAGAGTGAACATCAATAACACATTATGGTGTTCCCAATCTCCTTCCAATTTCTACCCCCAGTACCCCACTCTTTTTCTGGATTAAATGGTCAGGAAGTTTTTAAACTGCAGTCCCCCAAGCAATCGGTGCAGTAATAAGTTCATGCACTTTGGCTGCTTGCAACTAAAACTTACTAAATTAACGTAAACCCATTTTTGGTGGCAGTTTAAAGCAAGACACCACAGCATGCACTACTAAAAGGGGAATGCCCAGCAGAAGCAAAGGGACCCTTTCTTTGAAACCTTAGAAAGAGGCTATTTCCTTGCCCAAAATAAGGATTCAGAGCTGGAGAAAACCAATTGCAACACTAACCTAAGAGAGAGCCCCATTCAGCCACCATTGCTGTGTTCAAGGCAGAAATTAATTCACAAACTTCTGTGACCTCTGCAGCAAGTCAGGCAACAGCGTTCACTTGTGGACTTAACAAATAATAATTATGAAGTTGTGTCATGCTGCTCTGACAGAACATTAATACTAAAACTGCCACAAGAACATTACTAGGACGAAAACCTGAGAAACCCATAATGAAAAGGAAACATTATGCCACGCTGATGAAAATATAGTAATTCGTGTTAAACTACTGCCTAAAGTGAGGGTTTTTCCTAGCCACATCTAATTTATACTTATCAACACAAGCACCCTTCCATAATCTCAATGGCTTTATTATTCTGAAAAGCAAAAGCCAACTCAAAATGTTACATTAAATTGATCGACACAGGGCCAGCCATGGGGAGATTACGTACAAATTGTTCACAGATGTATTTTTTTAATTATTATTATTGGCTATGTTCCACAGCACAGGGGGAGGGGAGGGAGGAAGGAGAGAGGAGGAGGGAATCTGAAACTTACTGGTTGACCTCCCCACCATCTGTGATTGAATTTCTCTCGCCCTCGAAGACTGAAGCTGGCATCAAACACTGGGTCATACATCGAATTGCCAACGATTCCATGTGATTCAGGATAGAGTCCCTTTGTGCAGAAGTAGATTAATTAGTAAAACCCTAATGCACACAGATCCAGTTCCCCATAGCTATCTGAAAATACTGCTAAATTATTTTAAAAGTAGGTGTCTTTGTAACTGTGCACCAGAAAAGGTTTTAATGTTAAGGTAAACACATATAAAACTGACTGTAGCAACAAAAACAGCAGGAGATGACTGAATTGTGCTTGAAAAAAAAGGCACAACATTTTCTGGTACTGGATACTTTAAAGTATTTTCACACTGGTTAAAAGTTAGTTTGAGGTCATCAAAAGTAAGCAAAAAAAAAAAAATTGATTTGAACTTTCAGTTCCTCTTGAATTCCTCATGAATTCCCTTTCTGGAAACAGTAATTCATTTTCTGGTAGCAAAAGTAACACTTTGCATTTGCGTTTGATAATATTTTATCTCCAACATTTCCTCTGTGAGATAAGAGTTATTTCTAAGAAGAAACCGAAGCAAGTCACCAGAAATGTGATATAAACCCAGAGGCTTTGTATCACAATTTCTCCATCAGTAAAGGTGATTTAGGAGGTTTCTGTTCTTCTCCCTTTCTTCTCCACCCTCTCCCATCCCCTTCTCTCTTTTCAGTTAACATTTGTGCAGAGGCTGCAGGGAGAAAAAGAAGGGGAAAAAACGTGGCTGCTGCTTTGGGAGCACTGTCATAAGGAGCGTGTGCATCCCAGGGTGGGGACAGCCTGTCCACCAGCTGTGCCACAAGAGCACAGAAGCGATGGCTCTTTTTCTGCAGAGCCAATGCGGCATCCAGACACACTCAGCAGCTGTAAGTTTTGAGGCGGCTGCTAAGACAGCCTTACTGACTTCAGCTACTCCAATGAAGGAACAACTGCTGGTTGTATTCTGAGTAGAATTTCAGAAACCATGACCTGTAATTACACAGCAGTACAAATAACTGCAAAAACAGGCATAAGAAAGTGCAGGAAAGTTGTAATGCTGTGCATGATAGTGAGAAACAATTTATCGCAGAACTTCAAAATGCTGAAAAAAAATACTTAACATAACTGAAGGCACAAAAGGATAGACAGCAAAGCAGTTTTATTTTAAAAAATCTTGTTTCCCACAACCCACATTTCCAATGAAGTGCAACATTTTATCAACAAAAACTCCTTCCCAGGGACTTACAGTAGCAAGGGTGTACAAGTTGGGGAAGGTTTTTGTAGGGTAGACAGGCCTCATGTAAGGAGAATGTGTTCCACAAGATCCTGAAAAATCAATGGGGAATGCAAACATTAGCAAGTGAAGCTCTGAGACATGAAAAACAAAAATACAGGGAATCATTTGTTTTAACTCAAAATGCTGCAGAAACTGGTTAAATTTTAACCAATTTAAATGAACATTTTGCTGCTTAACATTGGCAAGTCTTCTTGCAGGACAGCCATAAATCTACTCACACACTCTTTGCGCTTTGCGATAAACAAGTGAAACAATGCAGCCAGCACTACAAAACCAGCTAGATTTCCATGCACTGTTTTCCTTTCTAAGCTAGCCTCCTCTCAGTGTCCATAGCCATTGGAAGTGTCTTTCTGTTAAGTAAAACTATTTGAGAAATCACAGGCTAATTTTAAGTGACAAATATACTAAGGCTGGAGTTTCACAATAGGCTTTGGCCACAGCTCCACAGATGGCTACTCAAATACAAGAGCCAGCAAACACACACACGCAAACAAAAAAACCACCACGCTTTTCAAGGGTATGGGCACACACACAGACTACCATGCTATACTGAGAAGCTCAAATATACAGTGCCTCCAGTACACCACAAAAACCAGGACCCATGTCTTTAACATTTGTGACTCACATGGAACATTTTGTGGGTACCTCCCAACTAGCCTGTAAGAGGGCATGATACATATCACATTCTGAAGAATCATTTATTTGCTGACAAAACCAAATTAACACCACTGATTCTGATCTGCAACCCCCAAAGCAACTCTCTCCCCACTCTTTGATTGTTGCTTGCTGCTTTAGTCAGGGTGCTTCAAGCCACCAGGTGATACCATCTAAACCAAATGGGACTTCTGCCATTTTGCTTTGGGGGATGACACACACACACAAAAATCTTTATTAGACCCTTGAATCAGAAGAGCCCTGCATTTGGCACAGCCCTTCTACCCGCCAGCACCATGCTGATTTTTGTTGCTCAATACACAATCAAAACAACTGAACTGCAGAAAGATTGTCTTTCATATATTGTAGTAAAACAGATGTACTCACTCAATTTTTCAATATTGGGCATGACCTTGTTCCCTTTCTTCATATATGATGCACGGAAACCATCAACAGAGAAGATGATCAAAGGAGGACGAACAAAGCTGAGAAATAGAAACAGCATGAATGTAAGTCAGCATTTCTAAATTATTTTTTATTTCCACTTGCTCACTGAGGCTCCAGCAAACTTCAAGTATAGTTACTACATGTGCTGTGTGTCTATAATATTTTGCTTACTTAACAGATCAGCACAAACTGATAATCTTCATGCTTACTAACATCCAGAGTTTGGTTGTGTGGTCACAGTTAGTTAAAGGGCTGAGTTCCAACATAAAAGACACTTTCCCTGAGCAGCCAAAAGCATACAGCCCAAAAAGGCAAATGTTTACAGAGATGGACAAGAGGGGAAAAAAATAGTATGCATGAGTACCCACCCTATCACACAATCTGTAATTAAAAACCACGGTTTATGACAGCTGGTCTTGTCTCTTTACAAACATGTAGAGTTTTGTGTGAGCCATATACTAAAGATGATGATATCTCATGCTATTTTATTGTACTTCTATTTGCTACTTATATTTGGATTTGAACCCAAGCAGGCAGAGATGTGTTCTGGACAGGTGTGCCTGGATCACCTGCTGCAGGGGTAAGAAGCTGTAATTGTCACCGGGAGAAGGAGGAGCTCCTATCTCCTCCAAACTATCCTGGTAGCACAGACTGAGCTGCAACCCGACATAGAGCCTAAGCAGATGATTACTTTTAAGCATAACAGTGAGCCAACTGGTTTCAGAAGTTCTTACATTTTCAGTGCTATTCTTGTGCTTGTTATTCTAAATCAAGGCCATATCCCCATTGCAATTTTGAAATCTTTTCACTTAGGAAGACAGTATTACTAAAACAAAATTCAGTTTTTAAAAATGACTTGAGCTGTGTTCATATGTGGCTCAGGCTGAATTTTAGTGAAATCAGGAAAAGATCTCTATGGTCTTCAAGATGGTTTGGTTATCCTCCCTACACTTGTAAGTGAAACAGGCCAACCCTCCAGCAGGAGGTCAAATGACAAGAGTGCAAGGCCCTCATACACCACTACTCATCCAACAGCTCAAAGACAAATGAGTTGCAATATTATCAGCCCAATTGTACAAATGGTGAAGCGCAGAAAAGCGACCAACTCATAACCATTCAGCAAAGTCATTACGGGGCCAGTGCAGAAACGATGTTCAGAGTGCTGGACCACTGGCCTTCCTGCACTTGGCTTTGGTGTTGCGAGCAAAGCACTTACCCTGCTGGACATTCAGGAGTTTTTATCTCTTCACAGTCATCGTCCACCCAGTGGGTTTCTCCTACCAGAAAAGTAAAATCAGAGTTTAATATATATACATATATAAATATAAAAAATATATATAAAAATGTAATATATGTATATTTATATATGTGGACATAGCTACAGGTTTCAGAGAAAATTAAAAAATAAATAAAATAAAGTCTAGCTCTTGCTAATGATGACCAAATAATGACCAGGTATCTTCCACAAAGCCGAACAAATTATCTGGTTATATCACAGAATTTATTCTACTCAATAACAATATCCAAACTATCACTGCTAGAATCACATCTTAAGACTGGAGTTAAAAGTCTCCTTTTGCCTGAGGGAAACAGTGGTAAAAGCTTTAGGCAGAGTGGTCATGTTTTCTTTTGTTATTTTTTTAATTACAATTTTTAATCTGTCAAAAAAAAAGGGGGGGGAGGGGGTAGTGCTGCTTCAGGCTGTGAATTCATACCCTCCTTCCCATCAGCTCTGATGTCTCTGTGAACTGCTTCAGCTGGCTAAAGACACAAAACAAAACACATTCTGTGGAAGAAAAACAGCCCTAAATGGTTTCCAGCTGGTTTACAGAGCTCATGGATCAGGTAAGACTCAGGCACAGCTAAAAAAAAAGCAATAATGCTCTTTCAGAGCTAGCTTAGTTAAAATTATTTTATGTAAACAACTCTTTTCTTAGGGTTTTAGCTACTGAGTGCTGACTATAGACTGGCTCATGACTTGCATTTTCACAGGTCAATTGAAAAACAAATTATTAGCTAATGAGGTTCACTTCCTGAACCTGGCACTATTAAGGAAATTGCAGCTCAATTAAAAGAACAAAACAAAAAGCACCATAGAAAAGATCTGCAGGAAGCGTGTCCTGCAGCAATTCCAATTGACCATGACAGGAGGTGGAGGGACAATTTCCAAGAAAAATAAATAAATAAATAACACACTATCCTCAGATAGGCACAAGCACGAATAAAGAGGAAACACTGTTCTCACATAACGCTTATTCCTGTCAGGATGCCAGGGTCATTGAGATCATTTGTTATTAACCAATTAAACAAAGATTATGTGCATTAAAGCAGGAGACGCAAATTCCTCTGTCTTGACCCTTGTAAGAGGGAGTTGAAAAAAAAAAAAAAAAAAAGGCAGAAACTGAGAACCATACCAGTATTTAAGCAATCTCAGCCTTGGGTCTCATTGGGAAGAATGTAATCTCCAGGGCCTTGCTGGAAGACTCATTATTTCACCTCGATTCCCAACAGCAAGACTCAAGTAAAGAAGAAAATCCCATTTTCAGTGTATGGACCTGGACTATTATGAGTTTGAGCTATGCAGTTGGCCAAAAGGATGTGGAAGAAAAATGTCAAACCTTAAACTCTCCACCATTAAAGTAAACCATTAAAAGACAAAGAACTAGTTGAGATACAAGGCTAATTACCAAGAACCAGAAGACCTGCTCAGAATGGGTGACACATTATGCAAGGCAGGACATGCTCCAAAGCATCAGGGTACAGGGTGAAAAATCAAGCCTTCTCAGCTCATCAATCCACCATCCAGAGCAGGCTATATTGGAGATATTGTGTGCCTAGAGGTGATGTGGTCACCTGGAGTCCATGCCACCAATCTGAAAATTATAACTCTTGTATTCTTGCAACCCTGTCCCACAAGAATCAAAGCCTACAGGTGTTGGCCCAAGTAGTTTGAGCAGGAGCTTTTGTAGTAGGGGTAGGAGAAGTTTTAGAGACAGAGATAACATATCTAGGAATGTTAAATTCCTTCTGAAACCATCAGATATCCCTGGCTTTCCCTGTGATGCAGACAAATGCACCCAAATACTTCTGTGTTTTAAACTCTTTTCTACCTTTGCCTATTCTTTTTCTATCAGTATCTCTACAGGCAAAGACAACCTCTTTCTACTGTCAACAGATGAGAAGCATTCACCTCCACTAGTGTACAAAATAAATCATAGAGTCATAGAATGGTTGGAAAGGACCTTAAATATCATCTAATTTCATCCTCCCTGCCATGGGCAGGGACACCTCCCACTAGACCAGGCTGCCCAAAGCCCCATCCAACCTGGTCTTGAACAATTCCAGGGATGGGTCTTCCACAACTTCTCTGAGCAACCTGGTCCAATGCCTCACCATCCTCAGAGTAAAGAATTTATTCCTTATATCTAAATCTAATGTCTTTAATTTAAAACCACTACTCCTCATCCTATCACTGCACACCTTGATAGAGTCCCTCCACAGCTTTCCTGTAGGCAAAATTACAAATGTAACTCCCTGTTCCTCCTCCTCCCCAAAATCAGAACAAAACAAGGAGAGGGTTCCTTCTTTAGAAGAAAATTCTTTACCCACAGGGCTGGCTTCTATCAGATTTGGAAAGATAAGAGGCAGAATGACCAAAGACGTACCTTTGCAAATGACTTGGTAGTTAGTACAACAATCTCCTCTACTTAAGCAGTCTTCAGAGCAGTGACAAGCATTGTCTTCATTCCTGGTTTCTCCACAGCGATCTTTTGTACATTCCCAGCCCCGAGCTAAAATATTCACGAAGTAAGCAAGAATGAGAGATTATAATCAAAACAAAAAGCACTCACTCAAGCCATAGAGATTACATCCAACCTCAACGAGTACAGTGTTAAATTTATAGCCCCATTTCAGTGATTTCAAGACCTCTGAAGTAAGCATGTCAACCAGAAACAAAAAGGACCCTTGTGTCCTGCAGGTGCAGGACGGCTCCTCCACCCACACACAAGTGCTTCTGCTACCCTTGGGTGTTGTACTCCAGGCTTTGTACAACCTGAATGCAAAAAAAAAAAAAGATGTGGAATGGAAAAATCAAGAAAGGCTCTTGAAAGATAAATGGGGCACAGATAAGTGGAGTTTGGAACACAAACTAGGAATGCTGCTTTTTCTTGGGTAATTCATTCTTTTTCACCCAATTCTATTCAAGTCCCCAGTTCAATCAGTGGGAAATGAGAGAAAGATGAAAAGAGACTGTGTGGATACAAAGTGATGTTATACTCCCGTCGGTTCTTCACAGAGAGAGAAGGAACTTTCTAATACCTCAGTGGGTGAGTTTCAGCACCAGCTGCAAAGTTTGAAGCACGTCAAGGAGAAGCATGGCACAGCAGCTGTAAAACACTCCTGCTCCTCTCATCTTGCAAATGAAGTTAGGATCTAAGGGCCTGCCTAAATTATGGCATTCTCTCCAGGTCTGCACATTGCTACACTTTAGAATAGGGCCTGAGGATATAAGCATATGGTTTCCCACATGTGTCCTGGCCCAGCCAATAGGAAACTGAAAAGATCACTTTAGTTAATATGCACCCAGTTTAAAAAAAAAAAAAATAATAATAATTCTCCATTTCTCCTAAATATGGGGCTTTTTTTCTATAAATATGTAATATTTACAGATTGTAAATGTGATAATTGTCTTAATAAATGCCATTGGGATTTATAAGAAAATTTACACCACAGTTCTAAGGGCTATGCAGCTATCCTTACATGTAAATGGTCATTGTACTCTCTGGTCAGGAGACTGAGGAACTGAGAGTCTGTTCTTTGGGAGTAAACATCTTGCAATGTGCTGAAAGTCTTCAGAACCTCACATTCTACAGTCATTTACACTGGGACAAAACAGCATCAGCTTAAAATTCGAAACTTATTGGCCTGGAACCAAGCCATTTCTTTTACATTGGATTACAGAATCACAGTACTGAGATTTGGTACCAAGCTATTCAAACAATATCCTTATAAACAGAAATGAGGAGGTTCTCTCAAACATTGTCCATCCCTGAACAACGATATTTTCAGTCATTAGATTTCTCTTCTGGCTGCTTAGCAAGTGTAATTCCTTGATAAAGCAAGGGAAGGTTTAACAGCAGAAGTAGAAGGCACCTGTGTCAACTCTGACCACTAAGCAAACATTCATGGAGACGGGTACAACTAATAATTTAAGTGCACTATGTTAAGAAATAAAGCATAACTCATGGCCCTCTTTGAAGTTTCCCTTGCCTATGAGTCATGAAAAACGGAAAATGAACACAGCACTGTATTTCCTTTCCCCAGGGTCTAATGAATTGAAGGTAAACATTTTCACCAGCGTGTTATATGCATCCTGACATCTGGAAATCAGAGTGTAAAGCAACGGTAACAAGCCCAGCTTGTCACCTCTGAAGGGACCTGCACCACTTCAAGACTCCCAGTTTCACAATGCACAATCCACAAGCAAGTCTGAATTGCTCTAACATTAAGTTATCACCTAGAAGAAAAAGGGTGGATAATGCTGAGAGACCAACCTCTAGTCTGTACCATGGCTCTCTTCGTTGTAACCTGGAGGGACAACTGGTGCCTGAATGCTGATTATTGTTTGTAAATGAGTATCAGATCTCCTTTCCAGGTAGTACAAATAGTACCCTGTCTTTTTCTGCCCTAGAAACCATGGCAAAAGCCCAGCAGTGAGGAGCAATAGGTGTGTGTTCCTCCTGCTCCTTGTAAGGACACATGGGCTGCGTTTTGGGCTAAGCCAAGCCTAGGCAGCAAGGTAAGGCAAAGTAAGGAGGAGACCCAGGTTACAGCAGGGAGCACTGTATTACAGCAGCCAGTCCCAACTGCTCGCATAAGCCAGGCATCATCAGCACCTGCCAATGCAGAGCAGGAGACCCATCGTACCTGTCTTTAAGCACAGCTCATCAAAGTCAAAGCAGCAGCTGTTGTAGCTCTTGCACAGGTTGTCACAGCGGCATCCAGGAGGCTCTGCCTCTTGAAGTTCAAAGCATCTGTTTTTGCAGGAGCCAGAGGTACTGATCCAGGGGGAATCTGACAGGACTGTGTGAAACAAGAAACAGGGCAACATCTGTCAGACCGGCAATGGTGGGACAGGTGGCTCAGCCCGGAGCCACTTGGATGAGTGAAACCTCAGCTGCCTGCCAAGGGAGAGGAAGGGAGAGGGGAGAGGAGAAGGGGAGAAGGGTTGCTTGCAGAACCCAAGTATATATATATGTATGTATGTATATATATATAAAGTTTAAAAATCCAAAAAGGCAGCTCTTTTGGGAGGAAAAGAATGAGGAAGCAGCATGCTGTGATAATATCCTGCAAATAAATGGACCTGGCTTTACCTCTGTTACAATCAAGAGATTACTAGCAGAAATGTATTGAAGTATCCAAGGCCCAATTCCAGGATCTGCAGCTATTCCTCAGAAGCAGGCCTTTGTTTTCAGAAACCAAGTGACATTTTCATGGCTGGCTGGGCAGTTCGCATAGTAAAGGACTGCAATTAATCTGCATGAAGTCAGCAGGACTTGGTTTGCTCTACTGGAAGGTGCCAAATCACTGTCAAGCATGAACGAAAACTGTAAGATGCTCTGTAAGTTGATGGGGAAGCAAAGCAAGACTTTTTAGTGTTCTTCTGCAGAGCATTAAATTATAAAATTAAACAAAGTACAGAAGTATACAAGTATATAAGAAGTCAATATATTTGATGTGTATAAGTAAATGGAGGACTGCCAGTCTGAAAACCATGAATAATGCATTAGACTTCAATAACCAATTAGTAAGGGCCCTTATTGTCAGAGCTGGTGTGTACTTACCTGCTCTTTTCTCAAAGCTTAGTATCTTATACATTTTTCCTATCAGAGTCCTACACAGCAGCTTACGTAAAGCAGGAAGGTTGTGTGCTACTCTCTGGGGTTAATGGCTTTTTATGAAATAAACTGAGATGAATTCATGTTATTCTTTAAAAACAGAGGTGTTCCAAAGAATATTTCACAATGTCATTTGTTCTTTGAGAGACCTATTAAAATTAAGTCTTTGAAATTGTCTTAGAGTTTGTTTTCTTTTAGACCACGTTTTGGTTTTGGCAAACCTCACCATGATTAGCTCTATGATTTTAAGAGAACTGATGCAATGGCACTTTTGGGAAACAGTTGCTCTGATCTTTCTTTCATGTATTTTTTCCCTACTCTTTTACATAGCTGAAAGTTCAGTCTCCACATAAACTGAAGAAAAATTTCTTTCCAAACATGATGACCTTATCCCAGCACTGTAAAAATGGCTGGGAAAGAAGATAGAGGGGAAGTCTGGAGATGACTTAACCACCTCCCATCCCCTGCACTACTGGTCCACTGTTTCCCTTGGAGTGGCACTGGCACCAGCAGCACCAGCATAAAACACTTCATGGAGCAGACTGGGCAGTAAATCAACCCTACAGCAGTATGATGGGGAGGGAGCAAACCTATAATGGCTGCAGCCATGGATCATGATAGTAGCAAGGCACATTCATATGATTTCTGGAAAATGGAAAGGTGGGCAACAGTGTCTCTCTGCTTTTGTTTGACTTTCAGTCAGGTGAGCATTGCTCAAAGCAAGTACCAGCATAGTCACAGGGAATTTTCACTCCACAGGTAATACTCTGCAAGGATGCTTTTAAGGAGCCATCAATATTTTGGCCATTGGGAGATCCTAGGGGCTAAAGGTGGCTTATCTGTGTTGGCAACACACAGAACAGTATTTTCTTTAGTCATATAAATAGGCCACAAATCTATGTTAGAAATTAATCACATGAGAATTGTTTCAAAGCATGCTAACGCTCAGATTTTCAGAGAGATGAAGTCTTGCTCCTTATTCTTAAGGGCAGCTGCTTTGTGCCAAATGCTCCTGAAAATCTGTTACTAAAGAACATTTCTGTTATTTAGCCTCTTCTGCTACTTTCCCTTTGGAAGCGAGGTAACATATGATCACAGATACAGTAAACTGCAAATTTGAACTCAAAGGTATCACATACAACCACAGACTATATATTCCTTACACTGGCACTGCCCCCTTCATTTCAAAGGAATGAGAGAGACCATTTCAGAAGGTCAAGAAACACACATCAACATGTGTTTAGGAAGAAGAAGGTGTAAACCTGACTGCAGATTACAGAACAGTGTCTACTGTATTTCAAGGAATGTCTGACTGTTGTAAAGGACAAATCATTTATCGGGAAACGACTGGAACAAATTGCCTACAGAGGCTGTGCAATCTTGGAGACTTGAAGAGTAGGTTATATACCAGGATCCATCAGGAGCACTTCAGAAATAAATGCCCATGTATTGGCATATAGAGAATGTCTACATAGCTGGTCAAGCTCCCCTTTAGCTTCACCTTCTATGACTGCAAGTAGGGTTTCCATTTCACATAAGACTAGTTTAGCCCAGCTGCCTTATTTACTAGTTTTTCCACATCTCCTGGCATCCTCTTTTATTAGCAATGTGATAAATTATCCCAAGTTCCTTAGCAAATTCAAGTTATACCTCCTAAGGCAATGTAGGACACTTTCCACATGGCAA
This sequence comes from Oxyura jamaicensis, assembly GCF_011077185.1. NCBI lineage: Eukaryota > Metazoa > Chordata > Aves > Anseriformes > Anatidae > Oxyura > Oxyura jamaicensis. The sequence continues at coordinate 145,147,659 of NC_048894.1, forward strand.
CACAAAAGAGGACGTGGTTTAGCTTCCCTGATCTCTTAATACATTAAGGTCATTCCTTTGTTTACGATGACTGACATTGCCTCTGCAGCCAGACCATGATTTCAGGTCATGCACAATGCCATGGCATGGGTACTGGTGCATGTAGAAGAGTTGGAAAATATATCATCAGGAGCTCCATTCATGGCGAGCATTTTCAAATTCACTGAAGACTTTGTACAGAACAAACTTACACAGTTCCAAAATACTTTTCAAAATACCTGCATCCCTCCACAGCTCTTGCAATCAGACCTGGCTCCATGCAACATGCAGAGGGACCTCCCCATGAAGATCCTCCCCTCCTTTTTTTAATACATAGAGCTTTTCATATCCTTTCCCATGCCTTTTTTTTTTTTTTTTTTGGCCCACTAGCCTCTGAGTAAACATCTAAAGATTATTTCTCACGTCATATACTAGAGAGAAAAAGTTATATAGGGCAATAGTGTCTTCCTGATTCAATTCATGAAGGTTATTACATTTCCATTGTAAGTGTGTTATATTCACATGGGAATGCACTGTATCAAGCTACTTGCTCTGATTCAATCTAATTACATCATTAAAAAATAGAGTTTATTTACTTCCAGTAGTATTTCCATTGTAGGACTACAAAATACAGACATGTTTATACAGTCATTATAGGAAGGAGGCTACCTGGTAAGAGTATGCCATTTGGGATCCTATATGGAACGAACTTATGTGGATCACCCAAATACCTACATAAAACATCTAAAGCACCAGTTTTGCTATGTAATATTCAAATTAAAAATTTGCATTTCACTTTTCCATTATGTCATTGCAGTTAATAAAATTTCAATGAAAAGTCACTTAAGGAAAACAAAACAATTTGAGCTGTTCCAAGACAATAAATTCTGGGTTTAGTGTCACGCTTAAAAATGCAGTGAGAAGGAACAGAAAAACATCAGTGCTTCTCCTTCCAAGATTGAAGCTATCATCTTACTATGACTACAGAACATGCTTCAAGAGACTGCTAAAGTCATTTTCCTTGGAAGTACTTACCAAGAAGTCTGGAAGGTTCATACAGTAAGTAACTTACAAAGGCAAAGTTATGAAGAACAGCAGCCTTGGTGCGTTTAATTTCCTTTTTTTTTTAAAAAAAAAAAAAGTCTTGATTGTTGGGTACAAATATCAAACATATCTATACACTATCAAAAGAGATCAAGAGAACTTTTTAGGCATGATGGTACTTCTTTGACATGCATGTATAATGAACTATGGAAAACAAAACAAAACACTGGTTTAGACTTGTAGAGGAGTTCTATAATAGATGAAAACTGAAGTTTGCCTACAATCATGGCATGCCCCTGTAGAAGTAACAAACTGGTAATATACAGCAATGTTTAATAAAGAGGCAGTTTTGCCAATACAAAATAATTAGTTCTAAACACTAAGAAACTTGGAAATAAGCCAAGGCAGAATGGAGTTGAAAAAGTACATGCAGCAATCTTTCATTCTGGATAGTTCACAGCACTAGACTTCTGATGAAGTACAACTGAAAGTCATGCAAGTACAAGAACCTAATGCCTAAAAAATTCTTTGATCACAATGCTTTACTTTTATTTAAAAAGGCACCTTTCTAGCATAACAGCTTACTTTCTTATTCAGATAGATGCGGCAATAATAATTTATTCTTTGCTTTCACTTCCTTTTTTTTTTTTTTTTTTTTTACCGCCATAAAAGTAACCAGGCTTCCCAAATGCATGTGGAAACAAAGAGTAACAGAGGGTTTTGTCCTCGTTGTTGCCCCCTAGACTGGGCAACATCAATGCCAGGTTCTGGTTCAATCTCAACCATACACACCCTTTCAATAGACTGCCCCAAAATAACCCACATCTCCTGCCTTTCGGGGAGATATCCAGTATTTCCTACTATTCTCTTGGGATGGTGAGCTACTAGAAACAGCACACAGCTTCTGTTCCCAGCCCTGGCATCACTGAATGGTGCTGGTGGGCTCAGCAGAGTTGGCACTGTTGAGCTGCAGTGGGTCCCCAGTATTGGACCTTTGGGACTTTGGTAGAAAGCAGCCCTGCCCTAAAGCCTGCACAGTCACTAGTCACTATCAACAGCAAAGCAACCGACAGCCAGGTGTTGAAGACATGAAATGCAAATCCTTCATGTCACTACTACACACATTAGCCAACCACTCTAGAGTTTATGTACTAGAAGATAAAATTAGTAATAAATTTGATTTATGAGCAAATTTGTTTTGCTGTTATATAAATACCAAAAGCAACCACCACTATCTCTTCGGTTACCTAAAATGCCTCTGCTCAGTGATCAACCACCCCAACTGTGGCTGTGATTAGACACTAATTCTTGAGAAAGACAAGGAAGGGGAGGACACATATTTGTTACCAGGCACACAACAACCTCAGGACACCATAAAAAAGTTTACAATGAAAATTCACAGGCTGTCATTACAGATGGGTATTACATCCCTTTCACTTCAGTTAAATTAACCAGCTCTAAGTCAATGACCACAGGTTCCCTTCCTCCTGCCAAAGGAAGGAATAGAGACACAAGTCAAGCCTACATTCATTTTATTTTTAAGAAAAAAAGACTAGTTTTCCATTTTATATATTTTTCCACTTGGACTATGCCTGAGCTCACAAAACCCTACACTGCCCCAGAACACGAACAACAGTCCCTTCTGTGGCATGCTCTTGCTTTCCTCCAAAGGCAAACAGCCGACCCCTGACAGCACATCTGCTGGCGAGGGACGCGAACACCTGCTCGGCCCTCGCCGCTGTCAGATGTCTGCCTTCTACTGTTCACAAACCAGCATGACCTCAGGAGACGCAGAAATGCCAAAAGCTTTTCTCACCAGCGTGTTCTTGAAAGCATTACTCAAGATTAGAGAAACCGCTTCAATAGCTACCAAAATGCAACCAGCACCCTTAAAGCAATTGGGGTGTTTCTGTTAGTTCTAGAGGGAAACCGCACACAGCGCAAAACTTCACAAGCACGATGAAGCAGCTATGGAGACCGATTTCCGCGAGACTGGCGGTGCTCAATTCTGAAAATAAGCTAGATTTTCCATAGTCACATGCACACAGAGCAAAAGTTTAAGTAAATAGGAGACCTATAGGTGAGTCCCAAAGGTCAACTGACTCAGGCTCAGTGAGTTATTTCTTCTCTATATCCTAGAGGTAAAAGGAACAAGCAAACTACTGTTTCGGCGTAGGAGTGGTTTCTAACCGCCGTATATAACATAAGGGTATTGCGATGCACAATTTATGTCCGTTACTGTACCTGAGACTGGGCCCTCATCCCATTCTTCAGATCTCCTAAAGCGATTTGTTGTAAATCCCATGCAGACATTTACTCCAAAGGCAAAAGCAAATAAAGATATAACCTGCAAAAGCAAAACAGCAGAGTGATCAAACTGTGCGAAAGCCAGGACTTCCAAGCTATGAGCGTTATGATTAAAAGGGCAGAGATGGTCCCTGTACATTCGAGCTCCCCAGCACTGCAGTTCCCATCACTGGAGCAGCAGCTGACAGTCACCGTTTCAGAGGAGCACAAACCAGAAGGGGGTTATGAATAAAACATCTCTTTCTGCAGCTGAAACGCTCCTTTTTGTAGGACCTTATTCAGGAGAGACGGGCTACTCCTCCTCTAAAAGCAAACATGCTCCTTTCCTCCCCTACCTGGTGTAAGTGGAAGCAGTCCTTCTTAGCCATACTAGAGGATTCTTGAAAAGCCCATGCAGTACCGTCCCTTTTGCTTTATAGTGAGCGCAGAGCTCTGTTTGCTCTGGGAGTTCGGGCTATTAGCTACAAGTAATCCCACCTGGTGAGGTTGACAGGCTCGTGTGATTTGTCCAGGGGGTGATTTCATCATGTTTCACTCACAAATCGCAGCTCCGAGTGCAAGAAGCTCCAGGCATCATCCCTCGCTGCGCCCTCCCCCCAAACACACACACGCACGCTTTTATGTGGTTTCCTCTGGCAAAGCAGGGCTTTCTTCTGTTGCTGCGGCCAATAGCTGTTCCTGCTCATTTTATTCTCCTCGCAGAAGTAACATGGGTAAAAGAGAAACCAAATGTGTCTCCATCTGGCTCGGAGAAGAAGAAGGGGAGGGGGGAAAGCTCGCCCAGGCTGTGAAACGAAAATATCCCCAACGCCATCCTTGAGTGGCACAAAACACCGCAGGCATTTCTGTGCACTGGGATGAGCACGGGGCAGCGACCCGGGCACCCCTCTCGTGCTGCACGGTCACTGCTCAAGTTCCTGGCTGGGTCGTGGATCCGAGTCCCCCAAGCTGGGGACATGCTGGGAGCATGGGGGTATTTTTACAGCTCTAGCCTCCTGCAAGGCACAGAGCGATGGAAAAGCATGGTTTTATCGGAAGAGCTGGAAACCGCAGCTTTGCAGAAAGGAAAGGAAGCGGCACGTTCCCTCTGCCCCACATTTTCCCATTTTCATCAACGACAGCAGAAAGCTCAGCTGTTTGGATAAGTACTTCTATTTACAAAGCAGATGATAATGCTGAGCAGAATTATGGTTGGAATCGGCGGCTTAAATATTGTTTGCCAAGGCAAATTATTTACCAGTGTAGTTCGCTGCTTTTTTGTCTGATGAGAGCTCCTTTCATCAAAGTATTTACTAACAATGACATTTAAAGGGACAGAGTCAATTTGGTAATCATATGGATGGGCTTTTTGCTTCCCCTGGGACCTTGTCATGTTGATACTGGCATGAAGGAACATGTTATAATTTTCTTTAAACCATCATGCAATATCAAGCACATACAATTCGGAGCTATGTTGAGAAGTACCTTTTACCTGCAGCAATATCTGTCCCTCCCCACCATGTGGCTTTACAGGGCAGAGGCTCCCCTTTGCTACCCACATCTCATCTGCCTGCCACCCTTGGCTAGGAGCTGATCCTTTTTTATGCAATTTCTTAACCAAAGTGGCTCTATTATGGGGCTGCATCTTTGCACTGCAAGCCTCAGGGAAATGCAATTAGTCTGAGAAGACCTCAATCTTAGCTGTATCAGGACAGTGTACTCCTCTCCTTGCACAGAGCAGGGGTGTGAAGTCACGACCCATCTTCTGATGTTCACTTCATCACTAGCACATAGGAAAATGAAATAAGCAGCTGAAGTATAGGTTGCATTGTGTGCTGAAGGCAGTTTTTTTCTAGGAAAAAACTAACTAAATAAAAAAACTGCACAGAGGTCTAGAGAAAAGTAATGACCACAATTTCTACTAGATTTTCCTATAACATTATTCACTCTTAGTATCTGGTATATACTGTGGTTAAACACCTTCACCCACAAGCACTAGTTAAGTACACCAGGTAAGTGCATGACAGAAGCAGAAGGGAAACCAAAGGTGTCACACACAAAATGACAAAATGGTGTTGCATATCTCAGCTGATGAAGTTAGTGGTTTGATGGGCAAAGCACAAGAATCAGCAGACCAAGCTCTCCTCCAGCCTGGAACCCTCAAGACACCGAGTGATCCAGGCAAAACACAACTGAATTTTCAAGTCTAGTTACCTATATTGAGTGACCAAGCCAATATATCCAACCTGAATTTCAGAAATGCTGAGCCCTTACAGCTCCTGTGTATCTTCCTAACATGCAGGTGTTCAGTTCTTTCAAAAGAAAGTTCCTACAGAAGTTAAAAATGACCACCCAGAAAAATGAAGCAAGAAAACAAACAAACAAACAAACAAAAAAACATACAGCAACATGGACTTCTACTAAATTTTAAATATACATTTCATTCTTTTTTCATTCATTTAACATCTCTGGAGTTTGTAAACTGCACAGTTTCATGCTAACAGAGCTCATTTTAAGTTTCCTGGTCCATACTATCTTACATTATTTAACCTCCTCCATAATATCCTTTGAGAACTATAGAAGACAACGACTCTGAAACTGCTAATATTTTTCTTATGTGTTATGTAAGACACAATTTCCAGTAGCTCTGAACTGACCACATACTCAGAAGCACAATCAGCTTTTTGTAACAAGGATTCTGCCCGAAGCCACCCCACAGATGCACAAGGAAATTATTAGCATAAACAAGGTTTAATGATTTTGTTAAGGGAAAATTTCACTGCTGGGATCACTGGCAATTAACTTTTTAGCAATTAATTGCCATTTTAGTCATCAGAATAAAAAAGAATAAAGTAGAAATAATGTGTTCCTGACCCTTTGGTCATGCAGTGGTTCAGTACAAGTTTTAGGGCTTGAATTAAACACTTTAAAAAGGAATTTTAACCAGATCAACAGAAGATGAAATGCATCTTTCTCAATTATTGTGTATAAGGATTGGCCCTTATGGCTGTTAAATAACTATGATGGTACTGATTATTTAAGTCAGAATGCAAAACTTCCATCCAGCCACTAGGTGACACTTGAAATGAGAAGTTCATGCTGTGACATTTACAGAACTACAAGAATTCCTGTTCTATTTTTCCAGAGTTAATAAAAGAAAGGCAACATTTGCAATCTTGTATAAAATCAATTTTTCTTGATTTTTTTTTTTTTTTTTTTTTAATGGGGAATGAGAATGCAGATAAATCAAGTATATTGACTGAGTCACAGGCTGGGGATGGACTGGGCTCTAATGAAATGAGCCTTTCTAGCTCCTTATCTCCACATTGCATTGCTGGGTGCAGCACATCAGCCACATAAGGTGACCAGGGTGACAGTTTCCAGTATCTTTGATAGCAACATAAACAGCAGGAAGGTGAAGGACTTTGCCAAAATGCTTCAAAGCTCTCTCCCCCTGTATACACCTTCTACATATAGCTGTGGCCAAGAAAAAAAGGCTTGTCAGGTAGATGAAATGTCAGCTTCACAGAACAAAACCTTTTGATGAACTAGGAATTCGGTTGCAAAACTCAAGCAGTATCCATGCGGAGTGCCCTCAGACACAAGTACTGTGAAAGCAAACAAGCCTCCAGAAGCTGAAGCAACCCTGGGAAGATGTGGGCACTCACTGAAAGCACCCCAAGACCTTTGGGAGGGAGGGTGATGGCCTGAGAGGGAGGGTGATGGCCTGTGATGGGACCAGCCTGGGATGCAGGAGCCCAGAAACTTGACTGCATGCTCCCACAGGTGATAGATTTCAAATGTCTGGCAAGTTGGCTTGGAAAACAAAAACACAGAAAGTGATCATAAAGAGTAGGTGAGGACACAGATGTTCATATGGGTACATAAAGGGGGAAGCAGGGTGTAGAGGAAAAGAAAATATTAGCAGGCACAAAGGTCACAAGGTGGAGGGGCCACACTGGTCTGCTGCTACCCCTTAAGACTGGGAAGACCCATAGCCCAGGCTGTGCTCATGAAAGTACCTGTTTATGAAGTGCCTCAGAACACCACCCGCCAGTGCCTGACAGCTTAACGAATACCTCTCCAATTATCTGTCTGATTATCTGTCTGCTCATCACCGCCTGAGGAGAAAGGTATGCAAACCATGTTCTCAAGTGCACCCAAGGAGGGGGCTGAGAAACACTTTCTAGGCCAGAAAGATCCATAAAGTGGTGCCAGACCCTCAGGGAGGATCACGGACAAATTAAAGTCTTCAGAATTGCAGCTTGCTGCAGCCCAGCCCCTGAGGCACAAGGTGCCTTAGGCACCTACAGGCCCATCAGCATTTCTGAGCCCCCTACATAATGCCTGCAGGATTCACAGGGCTGGGAGCTGAGGGCCCGGACCCATACAGAACCTCTGAGGACCAGCAGAGCACATCGTGTCCCCCTCACATTGCCCTGCTGCGATAGCTACCAAACATGAACCATAGGTGTGTGGGCAGGGTGCCTGTCCCAGACTGAGCCTACACATGCTGCCTACCACGACACAGAAGAGGAAGCACTGCCCAAAGGGGGGATCCGCATCCCAGCTCTGCTTTACTCATGTAAAACTCACATGCTCTCTGGGATGCAGCTCGAAACACCAGTGGTGGCCTGGTGAAAGAGGGTGGGCATAACGCCATACAGGAATAAATTCTCCCACACCTCACATCCTCTATGACAGCTTCGGTGGCTGTGGGCTTGGCGAGAGCACTGCAGCTCCTGAAGCTGCCCGGGATGCCCATGGAGGGATTTAGCTCACGTGCTACACACAAGCAAAGCAAGGTTGATAAGCAGAACCACATCTTCTATCATAGCAGCTAGATTAGATGAAAACCAGACAAGTTTTCAGAGACCTGTAGAAAACTGTATGTGCTGAGAGCCTGGCTCTCCTTCCAGCGGTACTGCAGCTAACAGAGCAGCTGGTCCACCACAGGGTGTTACACCTCACCCCGAGAACCGCACGTACAACAGCAACAGCATTAACACTACCCCAACATGCATACCTTCATCGTCCTCAAAGAAACAAACATGTTCTGAATTCAATTTCTGGACAATATGATTATTATGAAGCAGCACAAGTACTCTACTAAAATGCACTGGGAGTTCATAACTGCATTTCTTAAGATAATCAGACATAAAAATTCTAACATGCAGCAGATGAAAACTGTTCTGCGATGAAAAATTGCTTCTTTATGGAGGGTAAGAGTGAGTGAAACAGGCAGCCAAAGAGCCCACATGTGTTTTTAATGCAGCCTGTGCAAGGCTAAGCATATCTTCAGGTTTTCATCCTTGCTTTTTGCTGTTTGAGATGGTGGCCTGGTATCACAGGTATCCACCAACAGCTTCACATCTGTCTTTTGAAAAGAGCTGTAGGCTTGGATGGTGTAAAAATCACCCATTACAGCCAGTATCCTAGATGTCTTGAAGGGCTTAAATTGTACCATACACATCCCACAAAATCACTATTCACTTATTTGAGCTTTTCAAGTGATACAAGTTATTTCATTCTACAGCAACCATGGGCCTTCAGAAATAATCACTTAAAGCTAAAAAGGAAAAAAGAAACAAAAAAAGAGCAGAGCTGGTAATGTTTCTTAAAGATGCAAGCAGGTTTTCTAGACTTCAAATCATGTTCCTACTTTCTTTACATAACTTGTATGAACATCCTTTACGATGTTTGAACCTTTTTCAGTGGAATATAAGCTTTGAACTTCCTGGGTATATAAAACTTCTTGTGAAGACTTCTACAATAATCCTGTAACATCTCTCTCCTACTTAATCATATTTACCCTCAGCCCAAACTCCATTTTGGCACACTTTACAAGCTCAAGGCTTGGTTATGATTAAAAAATTTCCAAGTGCTAATCTCTTCCCTACAAGTAAAATGTGGATATAATTAATACTGCTCTGTTTACTTTCAGTTGTTGTCTTTGCCAAACAAGAGTTTCTATTGGTTTGTTTTAGCTCTCTTTTTTTTAAAATGTTTTTGGCACTTGGATCAAGAAAAAAAGTATTTTAATTGATATTTTTCTTCTCATTAATCTAAAAAAAACACTGGTATTTTCTAAATAGCGAAACCCTATTTGATTTCAGTTTAAAGAGATATGTCACTATGAATAACTTTCTCAACTTGCCCTGTAGTTGGAGCTTTGGACATCCATGCTCTCCAGCATCAGTACTTGTTCTGGGGAAGAAGCAACGTGATATCAGGATGGAAACAGGATCCCTCCACAGCAAAGAGGGACATGCCCTGCTTGGGCATTTGGACATATTTTTCTTTTGTTTCTATAGTTGCACAAGGAGGCATTTCAAGACTGAAGAACTGGCTGCTCTTACGGTGACCTGTAAGTGTCTGTACCTATGAAAGCTTTTTTTGGCACGGTGAAGAGATGCATGAACATGACTGCAATGCTGCAGGCCAGTGACAGGCTGTGACAGTGTTGCTGTTAAACAAAAAAGGCTATGGGCCATCTGGGGCTTGAATCTGCTTCACATGAACACAAGTCTGATTCAAGCTCAGAGCTAGTTCATTTGCTAAGAGGCACGGGACGTTTATAAAGAGCAGGAACTCTGCTAAAAACAAATCCTGAAAAAATCAGGACAGCCTGAAGAAGAGATGTCTGGGGTGGGGGGCGGGGGGGCAGTGGTGGTGTTTGTTAGAAATAAAAAAGAAACAAGAATGAAAGTAAAATAATTATTAAAAGTTGGCCAAACACCCTAATCTGATTCACTGAACAGCCTCACGAACATTCATGCAGGAGGATACAATAGCAGCTGAATGAAGTTCTGCTTAAAGAAAAAAGTATAAAATGAGGACACTGCTAACACTGTCACAAACTTAGATCCATCTGCAAGCTCATTCTGGAGGGACTGTTTTATCTTACTGTAGAAAGACACACCTTTAAACCACAAACTTAAGCTATCTCCAGCAACTGGAAGAAGTAAGGTATTTGAATAAGTTGGAAACAACTGGATTTTCAGCCCTTTTCCTTCAATAAAGAAATGAAACCAGCAGGTACCGTCCAGATACCAAGCACCTATCAGTAGTCCTGGCAGACTGGCTGGTCCTTGCCATCACTCCCATCCCTCTTACTCCAAAAAAACACTCCTAGGACCACATGATGAGTTAAAAAAAAAAAAAAAAAAAAAGGGTTAAAAGAGACTCCTGTTCACAGGTTTTTGCAGTTGGAAGAGTTCAGTGCTCCAGTCCTCAGCCCTGGAAGCAGCGTGTCTGTGAGATGCAGTGAGCTGCAAGCTGCTACTGCTTCTGAACCCCAACCTGGGTAATGTCAGTGAGCAGCATCCCTTGGCCAGGGGACAGCACGGAGCAGCGCTTCTCTTCCCTTGCACGTGCTGCCAGGGAGCAGCAGCATTAGCGCTGCACACGCTCAGCTCTCCGCCTTTCTGACCAGGCATCTGCCGCTGCCTGTTTTAACGGCAAAGCACAAAAGCTTTAAACAATCGCATATTACTTTTTAGGTCATTTCGGACAGATGGGCCATTTTCCAAGCATCACAATTTTTCCTAAGTTCAACTGTGTCAGCACCGCTTCAGTTGCACGCCAGCTTTTTTTTCTGATTACGGCCGAGTGCAAAGATGACAAATGTAAGCACAAAGTGAAAAACATCCTGCTGGAACAGTACTCCCTGTTTTCTCAGGGTGAGAAAAGTATAAGCAACATTTCAACAACAAAACAATGAGATCCATTGCTAGATTTTTTTTTCAACCCATATCATAATGTGAAATTGAATACATTCCAAGCTCTGCAGGAGTGCAATATGAAAAAAAAATATATGAAGGAAAGTGCTAGAAAGCAAACATTTTCTAGCATGGGTTTGCCTAAGGATTATCAGTGTTTTTTGGTTGTTATTGCAAATTCTTCTTTCATCTATTTAGCATAAAACTTTGGAAAAGAATAGAGTCATTTTTATGGATTAAACAAGTTGACTACAGCAAAACCCGCCACTTAAATATTAACAGATTTCTTCAGTATTTTAAAGCAGATAATCTTACTAAGTTTTGTTTCTCTAACTCATTTTTTCATCTAACTATACACAATTTTCAGAAATAATCTGTTCCTTGGTTTAATGATTGCTGACTACTGTATAATAAAAGCAGCTCTGCTTCACTCAGCCTTACAGAAGATACATATTTCTCCTCCCTACCCCAGTAAATCCCTTTTCCATAACAGACAACACTGAAGTCAGCTTGAAATTATATTTGTTGAAGCTTTTCAAAGCAGAGACAGATGTTCCTGGGCACTCACAGGCTGCAAAACAGCTGGGGCTATCTAATTTAGTGTCCTTTCACTGTCTGTTGCTGCCCCTTCTCTAAGATGCTGCAACCAAACACCTTTGAAAGCACTGTCCGTTCAAATGCAATGTAAAATGGACACGAGTACAATACAGATCTGGTGAAAAGACTAGAGACACCTCCTTTTCCAGCTTTTTCTTTCCAGCTTTAACAGTTGAAGGAAAGGTCTCCTCCCTCTGCCTGCTGTCCTCACTCAAGTCTACAAACTCCATCATCCATTTGGGCAATAAATTGCCCACCCCACCTGCCTCGCTCCATCTCCTCTGCACCACACAGCACCAGCTGCAGGAGCTTCACTGCTCAGCTGCTCTACATGGTGCTCAGGAATACTACAATTAAATCACTTTTTTTAAAAGAAAAGAAAAGAAAAAAAAAAAGAACATGGGTAAAGGAGAAGGGATGGGGGGATGGGTGAGAGGCACTTGAAGCAGGCAGGGAGCAGCAATATCTTCAGGTGATACAGCTGAAGTCAGAAGAGGAGCATCCCCATCCCTCAGGCAAACCAGGTTCACTTTGCACTGAGACAAGAGCAGGAGCACGTACCTGGTTCCCCTATAGTAGCTTAAGCTACAACAGCTGTTTGGCAAATGAATATCAGACCAAAACCTCATGTTCATATCCCTGCTTGTAGGTAACCTGAGCCTGCTAAAACATCTGCTTGGTTCAGCTGATAATTCAACATGTTTTTGGAAGGTATCAGACTAAAAAATGAAATTAGGAAAGCTTCTGCTTCCATTGCTTGCTACTCTGATGCATTATAGCTAAAATAAACAAACTAACCCAAATGCCCCATTCTATAAGGCCATGTGGAAGTGCAGCCAGATCTCAGGACTGTGTTAAGGAGCTGGGACAGAGGGCACAGGGCAGAGGCATGGGAAGCTTTAGGAGGCAGAAGCTTCAGCAAATAAACCAGGCTTGACACCACCAGCAACAACTGTCAGGTACCCAATATCCCATTACAGTCAGAGCTATATCCTAACGACCACGAGGAAAAGCTAGGCTGGCTGGAAAAGCAGGAAAAGTCATTTTGGATTTGGGGGTGAAAGAATAGACAATATTTTAGGAGAACTGAGCTTTGGAGGCTCCAAAAGAGGGAATATCTCATTCTTGTTTTCTCTTCTGGGGGACCAGATGGGAGAAAACCATGCCTGATCTCTAGTCTATTGTATTGCTCCCTTTCAACTGTGCACTAGTGCACAAGTCCAATATAAGTTAAGGGACATTAAAAAATTGAAGCCTATTTAGCAGCATTGAATTTATGTGGTCAAGCACAAATGACCTGAGTAATAAATCCTTTTGGGCTTGGCAGCCAGATGAGATTTGGACCCTTTAACTTCTTTCCTTTAAGAGAGGACTTAGGTTGTGGCATCAAGCAATTCTTTGGTACAATCCTGTCGTTTACAAAGAATGTACAAAAAATGCTGTTTCCCTGAGCACAGAATGGAATCCTATTGTTCTGGATATCCAAAAGGCATTTAAGGGCTTCTTACATTTATGCTGAACGAAGGGGCTATCAGCTCCAAGGGAATTTCACCTGACCTCATAGCAGTGATCCCTGCCCTCTGTCCCACCCCAGGCACAACCTTGTCTCTTGTTTGCCTGTCCTCTTCACTGCCACTTTAGCTGTGTTGGCTGCAGTACAGAAAGAAAGGAAAGCAAAAACTTACAGATGATGCAAGCTTAATTATCTATAAAGTGTTGTTTCATCAGGACTCTTTCTCCATACCCCAGAAAATTATTTTCAAGCTGTCAGATTCATCAGTAGTACCAGGCACATACAGTCAATACAACTGAAAATGTTCTTCTCCAAAGAGAAATATACAGCAATAAGGGGGTAAATATTCTATAGATGGTAATTTCTACTTTAAATTTCACTCTTTGCCCTTTTTACTGCTAGTTGTCAGGAGTGTTGGTGCTTGCTGCAGCACCAAAATCTCGTCCTACTTCACCAAAATCTTGTCCTTCCTCAAGGACTCTTACTCAAATAAGGCAGTTCAGAACAATCTGGCAAAACTGAGCTTTCTGAGTCAAGTCAATGAATACGCAGAAGTGGGATGGGGTGTCTGTAGGCTGTATTCCTCCACTTCGTTTTGTTATGCTGCTTGAAAAGTGCAGAGAGAAGTGTTCAAGTCCTGTCCCAGGTTTGCACGGGGCTCTCTGGAAAACCTGGAGTGATTCCCTAGGACGAGCGTTTGGAGATGTCCTGCCTGTGCACTCAGCAGTATGCCTGTTTGTCCTTTGCAATAAATAATAATAATAATAATAATAAGTGACCTGGTGGGTTAGCTTGTGAGTAAACAGAAGCACATGGACCTGTCCTGGAACACCTCCGCACGGGCTGGCCCTGGCCAAGTGCAAGGAGCACGGCCCAGCAGCATAGGAAGCATGCCCTGGCCTTGTCCCTGTATCTGTTTGTGTTTTGACGGGTGCCAATACAAAGCCAGAAGCTTGAAATTTGGCATTAGGTAAAAAAGCCCGCATGAACAAAGTGTTCTTATCCAATATGGTTAATATAAACCAAGTTCTTTGAGCAGTACAGAGATGAGAGGAAGGACCTCAGCTGAAGGTACTGTTTAACAGCGAACAGCAAGAAATAATGAGCCACAAAGAGAATAAAACAGGAAATTAAAGTAGTGGGGATGGGGTGTAGCTGCTGTGGGGGAGAGGGTTTCAGCAGAAAAATGGCAGGAATAGCTCTGGCCATGCTCTGCAAATAACATGCAGATTGCTACACCAGATGACATGGGAAAACAAAATGAGGTTGTATTCAATGATGAGCTTCCAAGAACACTCTCTCACATACATACTAAAAAGAAAAAACACCAATGAAGAGTTGAACGACAGCAAAGCCAAAGATGATGGCTTCCAACACTAGAAGACATCCAGGTTAAAATCTTTAAATAGACAAAAAAATATACACAGAAACAGGAGATCAGAGAGTGAGGCCAGGAACATGTAAGACTATGCGTTATGCATGCACAATGATTCCAGGTCAAGATTTTAGGCTTCTGTATTGGTGTCTGTGTTGGGGTTTTGGTAGCAGGGCCTGGAGGGGCCTCTGGGAGGAGAGGTCAGCCCCATGCCGGACACAGGCTGTTCTGGCTAGCTCCAGCAGACACCTCAGACCACAGCTGAGCCCAGCAGCCAAGCCAGTGGTGCCTCGGTGAAAACTCTTATCAGAAAGGGCAAAATACACTGCACAGGCAGTGAGAATAGAGAAAAATGTGAGAGAAACTGCCCTGCAGACACCATGGTCAGTGAAGGCAGGAGTGGAGGTGCAGAAATTCCCCTGCAGCCCATGGAGAGGACCATGGTGGCAGAGGCTGTTCCCCTGCAGCTCATGGAATAAACCCCACAGGAGCAGGTTTATAGCCTCTCTGTCCTTACCTCAGCCCACAAGCTTTTCTACCCGACGGTATGAAATCAGATAAACAAAGGGAGAAAGTAAGATGAAATTTCTGAGGTACTTCATAATAGAAAGTGTGGAAGGAATGCATAAAGTTTCCTACAGAAGTGGAGGGTGGCTGGACAGGAATTGTATTTAGAAGAGGAAGCATCTGGAGACAATTTCTTTGCTAGTCACACAAGTAAGGATGATCCATTCTATGCTATGTGGCTCAAATGGGACTACAACACTGGAGCTGAGCATACCTGCTAGTAGTATATAGTTTTAATTGCTTTTCTTCCGATTATTCATGTACAGCACCAACAATTGTAACTTCTAAGTGTTTCGTCATTTCTGGAGGCAAAATCAATAGTTTGAAATATGAAGACAGCTAGGACAGTAGATCATTTACCATAGATCTTTCTCATGGAATTTAAACAGTACACAACAGCAAACTATTTCTCCAGTGCCAGTAGGGCCTGTATGTGTTTATCTATGTATGTGTGTTTCTTTGACAGCTACCTTGTTCTCCATCAGCCTAAATGAGTGGAGCACACGGTTTCATGGGTTTTGAGACAACGAAAGCCTGTGAGATTTGATCTGACACCCTTTTCACGAGATGATGAGCCCAAGCTGGGGCTGCACTGGGAGCTTTGAACGCCCCCATTCAGCGAGGTGCAGAAGAGGTCGAGGATGCCTCCAGCTTCACAAGCACATGTAAACTAGTCTGTGTTGCTGGTGTGCCAGCAATAACAGGTGTGGTTCCTTTTCTGTAAGTAACCTGTTAATTTAGCAAAATACCGTGGATAAGAACTTAAAATACCATATGAGGACATTCAGACAAGGTGGTGCTGGCCTCAGAACTGCCAGGAGCAGTCTCATGCCACCACCTTTCAGCGATCTCCCAGAACTAGTTGATACCTCCTCTTCTAGTTCAACCAATGTGAAAAGGATCACATTTGGCATCCTCGGGTAAAGCCTGCTATGTGAGAGCACTGTTAGTAACAGCTACAACTTTCAAAAATGATGCTAAGATACCTTTATCTGTCTGGCATCCAAACTTAACTAGCATCCTTTTTAAATAATTGGGAACCTGTCTGCTACAGTATCTTTAAACTCATAGTTTAATCATCATATTACATCCTCTGAAGTGAGGCAAAAAATTGTAGAATACAAAACTGAGTATTATTCTGTTTTCTTAACAGGCCAGCCTGCTAAGAATAAACATTTCTATAACTTTGGACTTCAAGAGAAGTTCTTTCTTAATCTAAAAATGCCCATATTCATCCCTAAACAGTTAAGGTCAATTGTGGGCAGCTCCTGTAAGGGGCAGAGTCAGCCTCTTTCTTTTATTTTCTTTTAGGTACACAGAGCTCCAGCTGCTCCCCACTACCGCTCCCTTCCCAGCACACTCAGTACTGATGGGTTCTCAAAGGAAGATGCAGAGATCAGTAGTAATTAGAACAATTACAATTAAAATCTAAGCAAATCAGAAGCAAATCAGAATCCTTACTAACTTGTGCCTCTAATCAGCACTTCACACTTGTAGCATAGGGAGTTAGGAAAAAAAATGCAGATCCTTGAGCTGTTATTGCCTGGATTAAAGAAATTCATACATTTCCTTCAGAACAACAACAAAAAAGGCTTAAGCAGAGATGCCTGTAATGGGAACCCTATTGAGACAGATTGCCTTTAAGCCCAACGCTTCACTAGTGAAGCTCCAGACAGTGAAGATTTTAATATAAATCAAAAGCCAGGTGATGTGGGAGCTAAACTCATAAGTAGTTGTTTGCATAATATTAATATTGCAGGAGGTAAATACAAACAAAACAAGTTGCTTTGCTTGTGTATGTACTGGATGCCAATTTTAACATTGCTATAAGGTAACAAGATACCAATGGTAGTTTATATTTAAAAGATGATGAGAGAAACTATCTTCATAAGGTAAAACAAGCTCTAAGAGATCTACTATGATTTTTCAAATAAGACTTACTTCTCTGTGCATTAAAAAATGCTTTCTATTTTAATTATGAATCAGAGGACTTCCAGCATCACCCCTAAACACACATTGAACTGACTCTCGACTTGTCAAATCCCAATCCAAACTACACTTGGCAAAAATACACTCACACTACTTCATAGCTTGCCTTTGCTTGTAATTATATTTTCTTCAGACTGCTTCAACAAGCCAGAAAAATACAGGGGAGGTGGAAAGGGATGTAAGATGCGCCTACCGTACCAGTACCAGCGGGTCTTTTTTCTTCATGGCTGAGGTTTTACGTGGAAACTCTGCTTTGCCCTGGCCCCTGCAGTGGCTGCCCTGGCCCTGGTCCGGCTGGCAGGAGGCTGCCCGGCCGCCTTGGGCTTGGGAGCTGAAGTCAGGGTGCCAGCTGCCCCTGCAGGACAATGGCTCCATTGGGAGATAGCTTGGGGACAAAGGCGTTGCTTTCAGGGCTGATTTTATATGCACACATGTGACCTTTGCCTGAAATGACTCTATGGAAAGCATCCCTGTCCTGAAGATCCGCTTTCAAATGCAGCAGACTGGTGTGCCTACTTAATCTGTTCTTTTTTGTTGTTTTTTTTTTGGCTACAGATGCCTCAGGAGAGGTCATGTGCATATAACAAGGTGGTGCTGAGCTCTTTCTAATCATTTAGTAGTGCTGTTCAGTAACGGATAGGATTATTTTCTTCGCTTTCAAAGGTAGCTGGAGTATTTTTATCTGCTTTTAGATATTTACTTACAAAACCAAAGAGCCCTGACTTCCAATCATCAGCCATCCTATGAGCCACTCCCAAACTCAGCCAGCTTTTCTAGAGCACATATAGTTTTAAGTGCATGCACCCAGATAAGAAAAACAGAGGCCTTGGATTTTTAATGATTTGCAGGATATTTTTATATATTTATACAAAAAATTTCTATATTGTAAATGTGATCTTTAAAGTATTTTTGATGCTTCCTACTTTACTGGATATAAAATAGAAGCTAATAGTATTTAGCATAGATGAGATCTAGATATTGCTAAAGCTGGGCTGCTGGAGGAGAGACGAGAGAGTTTATCACCCTGCCATAGGGATACCGCAGCAGAAACTGCAGCTGAGGCAGGTCAAGGGAAGGTCCCTTGGAGCGCTTCTTTGTTACATTATAGGGAAGATTAATAGCAGTATGCCTCTTTAAGTTTAGATAACATTTTCCATTGTAAGATCTTGATTTTTGCTGTTTACTACTCCAACAAACTAACATTTTCATCGACCATTTTTGTACTGGAAAGTGTGTGGTATTTTTTAATCTATTTTTAATTTAAGACCAAATATGCCAGCTATTTTTCAGAATTAAAACAAAGGGTGAATGCTCTGCTCTGCTGACGTTAAACACATTTCCCCCTCCTTTCCATAAACAAATCTAGGGATTATATACCCTAGAAGCAACAGATTGGATTTGGGGGACCAGGGAAGAATGGCCTTTTAAAAGTGAATATGCTCATCCATCCCTACCAAATTCCAACTGGATTTGACCAAGTCATAAATCTTTAAGAAATCTTTGTGTATGCTCAGCACTGTGTGTGACTTGCTCACATTTAACCATTGCTCTCCCTGAAGGTCATCTTCTCCGGGTGTCTTTGAGCCCCTTACAGACCACAGGGTGCACTGCAGGTTTATTTCAAGGGAAAAAAAAATCTTTAAAAGGTGCTCACAGTCACAAATGGATGCAGGAGTGGGACTCCCCACCCCCCAACACCAGCACAGCTACAGTTCTAGTTGCCCACATCTACCTTTCTTGTAAATGTGTGTGCTTGTACATGCTGGCGAAGGGGATTCCTTGTCCTGAAATAAATACTGCACCATCCCCCAAACTAAACCTAACCCCTCTGTGAAATCTCCTCGTTGACCCCCACTCCATCTTCCCTGCTTCTTAAAGTCCCTTCCCTCACCACTGCTCCTTCAACATGCCCACACTGAGAGGAGGATAACATCAGTGCTTCGAGCAGCTGCTAGTTGGGTGCTGGGTCCTGTACTGGAAAAGAAACAGGGCAGCTGCTGAACAGACACAACGTAAGGGTTCCCTATAAAGCAGAGACCAACAAAGCACAGAGATTTCAAGTACTTGATATTGAAATCTTAAAATATCATGCCAGTACCTTTGCATGTCAGCTCCAATAATTTTAGCTACAAAGCCAATTAGAATTAGAAGTGCTAACTGCAAACATTTGCACTTTTAAATTTTTATTATTATTATTTTGTTGAATGTTTTGCAAGGTCTAGCTGCAAGATATCTAAACATCCTACAACACAAGGGAGCAGCAAACAAAGTATTGAAGAAGAAGAAACAAATTACCAAACTGACACAAGGCCTCCCCACCTCATAGCACGCCGTTCCCAGCATTGTACTCCCTAACATTTGTTTGATTTCCATTTAAACGAGGTTGCCCCTTGTTTCCCTTAGAAGCTATCGTGCAGCCTGTTGTGCCACTGACATTTTTTTATCCTTTGATCCCCATCTGACTTTAATCTTTTTTTTTTTTTTTTTTTTTTTTTTTAATTTCAGCTTATCACTTCTAGCTATTTGTTGCCCCAGGAAAATGCATCAGTTCTACAGCAGAGGGACAATACATTTTCATAAGTGGTCTGCTGAATAAAGACAAGTTTACATAAGAAAACAAATGGTTTCTGCACATTTGCAGAATTTATGTCTTACCAACATTTGGAGACAATCCCAAACTTCCCCATTTGGTCTCCTTCCAGCACTGTTAGCAGGTACTAGCATGATTTAACATTCCCCAACATATTAATTGCAATCTGAAAACATTTTAGTAGCTATTTACCCCAGTTTAACAGCACAGCATTTGTGGTCATACAGCTATCTACTTCTCTGAGTCATACTCAATTAAAATAAATCTTTGCCAACCCTCCTCCATTCTGCATAAACAAACTCGGGCTGTGTAGCAAAACAGACACTGCTATCTCTAGCTGTCACTGGGAGCAGCAGGGCTCAGTTTGGACAACGCTTGGGCAGAATTAACTGAGGGGAGCTGGGACGGTTCACGCAGGGGACGCGTGGCCCTGGGCAGGACGGCAGCCAGAAGAGCACACAGCACTTCCCGGGGCCAGTCCCTGTCCTTTAGGGTCCAAAATGCACAGGGAGGGCTTTAGTAATGGGTTTCCTAAGCACGTCCCTTTTATATGTGTGCATCTGAAGAGCTAGTTTTGCAATATATTGTGTTTAAGCAGTTTGGTTAGTAAGTCTGCTCTAGACATCAGTAAGGCAAGGCATGTGGGGCCACTTTGCTCAGGAAGAGGCTTTTCAGGCTCATTCTGCTCCTTGCCCGAGCTCACTTGTCTTCAGTGCCATAAGGTGGGGTCTGTGCAGTGCCACCACTGCTCTTTAAAAGCCTGTGGCCATTGCTGTATGTCATCAAACATGATTTCCTTGCAGCAGCATCTCCAGTGAGCTACAACCAGAGGTGCTGGATCTGCTTTCTGGGCTTGGCTTTAGGCAGCAGCAAGACACAAAGCGGCGCAGCTCAGGGCAATGCTGGACGTACATGGGAATATTACTGCTGCACGTAGGAAATCTCCAGGTGTGACAGGCAGGCACTTCCCGGGGGAGGGAGCAGCTGAGCTGGAGAGAAACCGGATTGCAAGTCTTGGATGAGGAATTAATATCCACCCAAGTCCTATCTTGATCATGCCAACCTTTTGAAACATCCAGTCTAATGAAAACCAAAACTACAGTTTTCCAGATACACTAAGGTTCAAAAATGAGTATTCAGAAATTTGATTTTACAAGAAATGCACTGAGGAGAAGACTTCGTGAGGAGCATAGTCTCATGTTTTCATATGTATCCCAGCCCAGGCTGTGCTGGAAGGTTAACTGAAAGAATGAAATTATTCTTTCCCCTGCAGGACTCAGAATTTACGGCGATGATTGTGGGTGGGACTGAACCTGAAGAAAAGATTATACAGGCTCAGCTTCAGAGCAGCTGTTCTCCTCATCAGAATGAGAAGTCTGGAAATCTGAACATCTCTTGATCCTGTGCAATCAGAGGGAGCAGCTATATACTTAAGCCAGGCCACACATTGAGCACCTATATATGGATTTCCAGAGCTAACGTTAAGATCCTATTTTTAAGAGCTGTGTTTACATATGTCCCAGTCTGCTAGAAATAAAGATCTTATGAACATTACTCGTCTTAATCCCTTCATTTTCTGCATTCGAGCAGTATTGTTTCAAATAAATTCTTCAGAAAATCGCACTGGCAGATAAACATGCTGTGGGTAGCACAGCATTAAAATCAACCACAAAAAAAACAGCGCTTCAAAAATACTGTACTGGAGATAGTCACGAATAAAAGAAGATTGTGATTTACAAGAAATATATGACCCCTCCCACTGTTAATCTGTTCCATATTTGTTGATTGAGCATGAATTACAGTTGAAAAATATCCCGGGGGATTACTTAATATACTGCCTAATCCAACCATCCACCCCCTGCAAAGTACAACCTCATGCGGTTTTGCTTCATTAGGAGTTTTCTCTGCAGCTCCAGTGTCCCAGCTCAATTTCACCTCCTGCAAACAGGTCTGAGCATGAAGAAATGGCTTCGGTGGCCAAAACTGTGCAGAAATATGTAATTCTGTACAAGCATAATTGCACGAGTTGAGCTAATGGAAAAAACATACTTTGTCTGACTACCTTCTAGGCATGACTGGAGTTACCCCTTCTGAAATCTGAATGGATGATGTGGTCTTGTATCTCTGGCTTTGCTTTGGCACGTTTTCATTTATTTAACCCTTAGTTTACAGTGTTATGGCTGCAGCACATATGCAGTTTTGCTCAAACTCCAAAGGTTTACCAACTCTCCTGTTAAACAACATTTTTTCCTGCCATGAAAAGTTTTATCTCCAATTCGGTTTGCCCACCAGCAGGCATATCGTGGCATCCTCAGCTTATGCAAAAACAAATCTTCACTTTGAAAAGCCATCAGATCCAGAACTTCTGAAGAGCCTCTGTCAGAAATTAATCCTCCCCTCGTGAGCTCCATTAGCTGCAGTATACCAGGCTATAAAATACAAATCTGCACCACCCTAGGATCCAGCATCTTGACCCACAAGACTTGGGATGGATGAAAAATGGCCTTAATCTGGAGCTGTAGGTAAATGCATGCAGGGAGACAAGGTGTGGAGATGTAAAAAACTGTAAAGATTGTAAACTAGAGTTCAGTTCTCCCTGATCAGCAAGAAAAGGGTCTGCACAGGCTGAAGGTTTATTCTGAGGAAGCGTGAAGTTGCTGAGATAGCATACAGCTTTATCACTCCACCGTCATGCAGGGTGCTCCAGATCCCAGATAAGGCCAGTGAAGAGCCTCAGGGAGAACAGAATATCGCTGGCATCAGACAAGATCCTGTTCCTTGACTTGAGGGTGACACCATGACTCCTTTATCTGCTTTCCATATTACTAAAACATTGCTTTCTCTGCCTCCTTTCTCCTCTCACACCAGTTTTCTTGCCCTAGGCCCTGTCCTGAACATTTCTGTAGCTAAGGCAGAAGACACTGCTCCACCTCCTTCTGGAGGTCCTGCTCTAGAACAGTATGTACAAGCTATGTCAAATTCCATGTCCTGAGCAAGATGTACAAATTTCTTAAATGAAACAGTAACTCACAAATTGCAACTTGGGACCAAGTGAATAGAATAGTTCAAGAAATCTGACATGCCTGTGTCCCCAAAGGGAACAGTACAAATTTCAAGGCTGCTCTTATCTGCTCCAGAAAATCCAGTGTCAGAAGCGGGTTGCAAGGGTTTGAAAGTCCTGAATTTCTATTTTCCTGTAAAGAAAGTAATAATCTGGAGAGAGTGTTAAAATTGCAGTCTTTTGGGGATTGGGCGGCATTGGTTGATTCTTTTTCGAAGAAGAAACCGAACAACTTTCTTGGTTCTCATCACCTTCTGCTGGAGTGTAAGAGTTAATTCAAGTGAATGGACAACCCATAAGTGCATTTTCCACTGCAGTGTGTATTGGGACCTTCTGAGTGCTGGACTGAACAGGTACCAACCACGGTGAGAGCTGCTCCTGCACCAAGATGCACTCAGCTCTGGGGAAAAACTGAGAGCTCATGGGCCTCATCAATTTTGGCCACTGCAGAGAGGAGCTGCTGAGAAGTGAAGGCTCTGGGGCTACACAAGAGGTCTCTGACTTGAATTGTGCTTGTAACTATTTGAGACTTCTAATACAACTCCAGTTTGTTTGCAAAGCTCAGTTTATATTCCTGCTTATAATTTATCTTCTGCTTTTGATTCCTCACAACATCTGTGTCCTTTTTCCAGACCCCCCTGCATGGTTTTATTCACTAAAGCTTTTAGAGTTTTGTTTTTGTTCTAACGTTTTTGCCTTCTAAGTTGTTTTTATTATGATGTACACCACACTGAGTGCTCTGGCAGCCTGTGAGGGGTGTTTTCTAAGAAGAATAAATTATGGGCATTAATAAAACAAAGCACAGAGCTTTTGAACATTTGGTTTCAACGTGGAAGGATTCTCTTTCATATGAGAATCATGTTGAGGATTTATTTCTAGGGGGACTTTTTCTGTTATTAAGATCTAACAAAGCAGTATTTTACTGAAGCCTTTTTCTTTTTCCCTCATCCACTCTGTCATGGTTATTGCAAAGCTCTTCTGCTGTTTCTCATTTCACCGCAAGGTACCTATGTGCATATGAAAGGTACACTGTGCAGGGTTTGCTTTTAAGTTTTCAGCTGAGTGGGGGGAGGGAGCTTTGGGGGGTTTTGTTTGAGGTTCTTTTGTGGAGAGGGATTAAGGTAAGAATACGGAAACCAGGGGCAAAGTAGTTCTTTAAAATAAATCCAGATCTCCCCTCTGTAAACACATGCCAACCAAATACACAAATTATGACAAATTGGTTGGCTGTGTTCACAACTGGGCTGGTGCTAAAAAACAAGAGCACTATAAGCAGGAGTTACAACATTTATTTGGACCTCCTTGAAAAGTCTTCCTTTCAGTAGGCTCAATCCTGCAGCATAAGCAATTTAGCTCTCATGAGTAGTCCCATTGACTGAAAGCAGGGCCTGGATTTACAGGGTCACCTAAACCAACAGAAGAGTTTTGAATGCAACATTTTCCCATAAGTCACTTCCCATTATACCCTTTTGCCACCTGGACTCCATCTCCTTAAATCTGCTTTATTGCTCCCATATGCCTTTATTCAGCAAAGTGCTCAGGCTTTGATGAAATGGAAGGGATGTAAGCGAGCACCGAGCAGCTTTTCTGAGCCGGTGCTGCAGCCGCACTCCAGATTAATGCCTCCTTTCATATAGCTGCATCCCTGCACTGCACTCGGGGAACAGCCTCCCACTTGTAGTTCCCAAACATGCTCGCTTTCTCTTCGAAATCAGCTCGCAAAATCCTCCAGCTTGCACCTCCACAGATGGCAGTGGTGCAAGGGAGGCTCCTTTTGCAAAGCACCAGTGGGTGTGCAACACCACCACATGCTTAAGCTGCCCTGGACTTCAGTCCTCCCTGGTTCCCAGCAATGGGGTCACACCCACAGCCCAGCAGCTCTTGGGCTGGCACCCACGCTGGCATCTCTGCTCCTCCTTGCACCACCACCAGCCCTCACTCACCCCAGGAGTCTGACTTTGGCTTCCCAACCAGCGTAAAACATTATTTTTTTTTTTTTCCTGATTTTAGTTAGTTTGGGTTTCTGGGAATTTCCCAGCTGACTCACCTCACTAAGGCGAGCCTCTGGGCTGAGGCATGGGAATCCCAGAAATGGAGCAGAAGGATGACAGGACCACCACCTTCAGCAGTACTGGATCCACTAGCTGGAAAACCATACCCTAATGAGGAGAGAGACACAAAGTGATATCTCCCAGCCTTGTATCTCCATGCAGACACAAGGGAGAAGGTGCATTATACAATACAGAGAGATGAGAAAACATTTTAGTGAAGATTTCTTGAAAACATTAATAATCTTTGCACCTGGGAGGATTTTTAGCAGCATATAAGCATATTTCAAAGCCAGTATGGATTAGCTATGCACCTACTTTTAAAGATGCAAGCAGCGTAATAAAGTAATGCTCCAGATCAAAAGGAGGGGGTGGGAACTGTAAATTTGGAATGTTTGACTTGAACTCAAGTGAAAATATCTGACAGCTTTTATTGGTGTTTGCACTTCGAAGGGACGGGAATAAAGGTAAAAGCCACTCGATTGTTGCTTTTTGTCACTTTCCAGCCATGCTACAAAAAACAGGAATCTGTTAATTGCTTCAGACACCTACAGGGTCAGGTTGGCAGCAACGAGGAGCTCTGAGCCTTCCCCTTGTAGCTGCTGTCATGAAAAACCTTGTGTGTTTCCTTCCTCACCGCGAGTCTCACAAAGAGATTTACTGCTGTGTTTTAACCACACGTCAATGAGCCATTCAAAATTTACAGCAGCAAATTTGGAGACTTATCTGTGACAGAATTTCCCCACTGATGGGCCATAACTTATAATAAGTGTTTGCATACTTAATTAGCTGTATGATGAGATGAAATATTACAGAACGGTGGCCTAAACGATGGAAGCAAATTAGAGGCACTATGTCCCTACTTAGGACGGTGAAGAGCAAGCAGAAACTGAGGAATGAGATCGGATTTCTTAGCTGCACCATGCTGCTCACAAATAGCAGCAAGCAACTGTATAGGAATACCTAGAAATGCATGTTTATTTGCATGTCCTGAGGTTTTACTTTACTTCTCACTGGATTTCTTACCGTCAATACCACTTCTGTAAATTCGTTTTCAAGTGGACTTCCAAACATCCCAGCAGAGACAAGGACCTATACAAGGAATGTACGCTGGTGATCATGTTGATTTGTTTAGCCATCTTTTAATCAACAAAGGGTTTGAAAACAATTTCTCCAGTCTGTTTTAATGACCTGGACACACGGAAGCACAGAGCAATGCCACACAGAGGAACACCTACCAGCCCAGAAGAGAGGTCCCCATTCCCCTGGGAGTCTGGAGCAGGATGTGAAGAAAGTGCGGCTTTTCCTTGAAGAAAAGGGGTAAAACCTTCAGTTTGACAGTCCATGTGCACAGAATGAGGCTTGGTGTAGTTGAAATGGGCAGATGGGCTTGTGAGATGTCAAGGAAGAGGCTTTGGCCAGGTGAGAGCTCCACACCCTTGTTTTCCCCTATCACAGAATCACAGAATGGCTGAGGTTGTGGCAGGAACCTCTGAAGATCATTGAGTCCAACCCCCCTGCCAAGCAGGATCACCTAGAACACTTTGCACAGGATGACATCCAGGTGGGTTTTGGATATCTCCAGAGAAGGAGACTCCACAGCCTCTCTGGGTAACATGATGTTTCTCATCTCTTGGCACTTTGTCTCTTGGCACTTTGTCTCTTGGCAGCTCTCAGCTTCTTTCTTGACAGGCACACCAGGCAACAGGACAGAATGGCAAGGAGTCCCTGCAGAAGGTCTAAGCAATGCAGGCACTTTCTTGTTACCAGAGATACATTTTTTCTCTCAGATCTCCCAGCTGATTTCTTCTCAACTGATGAAAGCTCAAATCCAGGTAATGTGGTGTCAGCTCCTCCCTCTCATTTTTTGGCATGTGCCCAGAGCAGAACCTCCCTCCATGCTTCAAATATCAAAACTTTCATGAGGGCTTTGAGCATTTCCAGTTTAAATTGCTATAACACCTTCTGCAACATATCCACTTAGTCAGAAGAGCACATAAAACTCAGACACCACCACAACTTGCCAAGTTGCATTCAGTTTAGCATCTCATTTCCATTTGGAATTTGGTGTTATGGATCACAATATGAAATAAGCATATGTCAGACTTCATTAACAAAAAGCTGTTGAGCTGACTCTGAAAAACTGCAAAAACCTCTCCATCACAGCCTAATTTCTGATTAGCTTTCTTGGTTCATCTCTAAGGTTCAGTAACTCCATTTCTCCAGGTCTGTTACACCTCGTACGGTGTTGATACTCCTGCCAACTGTTTTGGCTGAAAACGTGAAAACGCCTCCAGGCCCAGACTCCTGTGCCTTTTATTAACACAACAGCCATAAATTCATTGTCTGAGAGAGAAAAACATTTGACCTAGGAGAGCCTAACCCAAATTAACTGCTGACAACACCAGTCCATCTTCCACTTTCTCCTTCTGCCCCACTGATGGTCATTTCCATTAGTTTTATACTCTTTAGCACATACCTTAGTGCAAAAATCACAATTCACCTCTTACAAAGTGCTCACAGTACCTTAAGAATACATTTAATTACTACAGAAGTAGAATTTTGCCGTTTGAACTGTTGGTCCTCATATGTCTTCCAGGGTACTGATATGAACTTCAAAAGTAAAATTAAGCACTAATATATTTTAAAAGATAACTTGCCTTCCTGCATCCTAATGCATTTGGAGAGCATAATCCCATCTTGTCTCCTTCTCAAGTCAACAACTGTAAGACACTCAGAAAAAATAAAACCAAAACAAACCAGAAAAACACCTTATGCATAAACTCGACCCATGTATAGCAAGAATAAAACATTTTTAAAGCTTATTGAAGCACAAACTCTCCAGAAGTTTCACCCCTCTATTAAGTCAGCTCATTCTTTACCAATAGGTAAAAGCAACAGGATCAATTTAGAACAGTGCAAATAAATAAGAAAAGTAAGAATATGACTTGCAAAGGGCTGCAGGGAGGTGTTACCCCTCTCTTGCAAAGCAACAGCCTTCACTCTCCAATCCCTTATGCCTTCACCGTTCACCTCACACTGTAAGCAAGACCAAAGTGCTCAGTCAGGCAGGGGAGCATGGCAGGCTTCCACATCCTGACTGTGAAAGGCCCCCTCTGTCCATGGCAGTGCTTTATGGCGGCAGCAGACAGCAAACCTGAGGCAGCCTTTCAAGCCTGTCTCGATCAGCCCGACCTCCTCCTCCTCCCAGCTCTGGGGGAGCCCCTGGAGAGGCCTCGGGCCCTGGCTATGGGAGCTCAGGGCTCGGTGGTGCCGGCCTGCCAGGCTTTCTCCTCATGCAGCCAGCGGGCTCTTGAGCAGCACGGGCCTCCCTCTGCTTCCATACCTCTCCTTTGTTTTACTGGTGGGCCATACCTTTTTCATGTGCTTTGCAAAAGGCATCACAATAGCAATTAAGCATAGGAGGAGTTTGCTTTTGGTTACTTCTGATGAATTGCCTCAGAAAGCCTGGGTTTGAAGCAGAATCGATTAGTACTATGCTTACTTACACACCACAGGCCCAGTGAGAGGAGCGGGGAGAGTAATCCCTCAAAAAAGCCTGTTTGTTATAAAACACACCACAAGTAATCAATATACCCCAAAAGAGCAAGGACAGCGATGGAGAAAGCCCTTAATCTGAACCAGACCGAAGAACATGAAACAATCAGCTTGATGGGTGAAGTAGTGATTTGGCAGACGTCCTGACGCTCCTTGCCATGGGATTTCCGGACAGTCATGGTGAAAGTAAGTAAACAGGCCTCATCAGAAATAACATTAACAACAGGCACAGCAGTCAGGCACAGCTGGGCTCTTCATTCAGGAAAGGGATTCCTTCCTTCACCTGACACTGAATCCCACCCTCCGTGTTGTACCACAAAGCAGCTTGGATATGAGTGGTACATGGGGTTTGCTTCCATTAACATATTTTTGAACTGGAGGTACAGCAATGTGATGGCCGAGTTCACACTTCACAACAAAAGCAAGAGGTTTCCTCAACTAACCCATGTCCACTTAAAATGTTTGAGGAGTTAATCTGCAAACTGGTGCTTTCCGGCTCCCAGTCTCATGTTCTATCCACTACACATAGAAATTCCATGTTTCAGTTGAAGGATTGCCCAGGCCTTTCAAGACAAATCAATTTCCTCACCTGTGAGACAAGAATAAGAGGGTTAATAAATATAAAGCTTTTTAAAAGTTCACCATTTAAGTGATAATTACTGTTTTCCATGTCACAACCAAAAATTGATTTTTGTGTGTGTGTTTATATTTCATAGTAGGAACTCCTCCCATCCCTGGGGAACACGAACTGCACAGAATGGAGAGAAGCAGAAACGGGATGGCTCATTGTGTCAGAGAGGGATTCAGTCTCTCCAGTAAAACAAATAAAATATATAAAGCCACTTTATAAATCCAGAGCCAATAAATCCAGGGTTCCTTTAATGTCTTCGGACTTAGATGATCTCCTAGTGCCTAACCCTTCTATCTGATTAGCTGCAAAGAGATGTGAGCTGTTTTTGGTGACACCAAACTCAGGACAGGGGGAATCTGAGGCAGTCCTCTAGGCTGGAAATAACAGCAACAGTTGTATACAAAGGTTTGGATTTCTGGATAAAACAGCAGGGCCCATGGGGAACATTCCTGCATTAAAGTCAGCATGTGATTCCAAAATTTGATATCTCCAAGGTGCTTGGAGCTTTCCAGAAAACAAGACCATCACTCAAAATGTGACAGGGGCTTCAAACTGTTACAACATCATCTCCATCAGGCATTAACACTAACCTCTGAGCACTGGAGTTTGATGCAGCTCCAGAAAGGGCTTTGCTAAGCTTCAGAGAGGATGTGCTAAATTTGGAAAGATGTCTAAAGAGAAAACCACTTATTTTCACCAGAAGTCCATCTAATGTTTTGCAACGACCTTAAGGCAGGCAGATATAACAAGGGATGGCAAGTAGCCACTGATGTGAATTATATTTCATCCCGGCTCCAAGGTCACTCGTCAAATAAAACTGCAAGCAAATGTGGAGAAGACACATGGTGTTCAACAAGCTGCACAAGGCCAAAGGCAGTTTGCAGCTCGGCTGAGGGACATCACCTTGCACTCTCTTCCCTGTGGAAGAGGCTCCTGGCTGGTTGGGTGTTTGCTGCAGAGCCTGATCAAAGCAGCAACCAGTTCTGTGCTGCAGAAGACACCAACTTAAAACAGCAATTCTCCTGAATGCTTTAGTATGTTCATATGTCTGCAACGACCAGCTTTAGCATGCTCTTAGAGGTAACAACACAGTCACTTGGATGCAAAATGTTGTGGTGGTTTTACCCAGCTGGGCAGCTGAGCTCTCCACCACAACCACTCTCTCACTCCCCTTCCTCAAAGGGAAAGGGGGAGAAAATATGAAAAGGGTTCAGGGTTGAGATAAGGACAGGGAGATCACTCAGCAGTTATCCTCATGGACAAAAAAGACTCAGTGGAGGGAGATTAATAAAAATTATTACCTGTTACTCACAAGCTAGAGCAGTGAGAAACAGAAATCACTTGCTGGCTCAGCTCTGGCCAGCAGCAGGTCCCTTTGGAGCCAGCAGAAACCAGCCCTTATCTGACAAGGGGCAGCTGCTGGATTCTTCTCACAGAAGCTGCCCTTGCAGCCCCCCACTACCAAACCTTGCAATGTAAACCCAATAGAAACACATCACCCAATATGCACTCCATGTCACTCAAGCCAGGGTGGATCTTCAGCTGGAGTTTGCACCCTGGAAAGACACATACATGGCTCTGCTGCTCTGACTCCGACATGTCCTGTTTATTCTTCAGGTGCTTTCTGCACAGGTCCTGCTGCTCTAGACCCTTGTTTCAAATTACATTGTCCACAGCAAAGTAGATCTACTAGCTCTTACCATCCCCTTGGTCTGTCTACCTTCCCACATCAACACCACACTGCGGACCAAGCCAGAGATGTTCCAGATCAGAAATTTTAAGCCAGCTTGCTTTTCAGCCACCTTGGTTTTTGAAAGCCAAATGGTGCTGAGGAGAAAGGGAGATGGTACCACAGCCTTGCTGCTTGTGCTGTGCAGCTGCACCCTGGGGCTGGAAGACCAGATGAACCTTTTAGATGATGCCACCAGTGACACCAACAACCATGATAAGTGACCCAGCATGGTCAATGCATATGAACTCCTGACCTTATTTATGGAACACCTTTCAAAACTGTTCTCTGGACTTTCTCAAGAGGTATCTTTGCAGTACTGTCCAAGTTTCCAAAATATTGTCACTCTACTCCTTTGAGGCAGCACTATGATCATTTTCAGATGAGACAGAGATATTAGCAAGCTATTTCCACTAATTTCAAGATCTTTCCCTAAGACGTCAAGAATCCCAGTTTTAGAAGACATAGCAGTATTTGATACTACTGCATTCTGTAACAGGCACTACCAGAGATGAGCTGTGCTGGCTTTCTAAAGTGCAGACCGCTGTTATCTCCAGCCAGAGCCATCAAGATTCCCCAGTTCTCTGAATCAGAACTGTGCGTCTCAAGCTGAGCACTGAACAGAGAAGTTGAAAGTGACCTTTTCTGAAAATTATAGCTGAAATGATCTGGCAGAATCCCATAATAATTCTGTCTTTGAAGACACAGAAAAAGGATATAGCTCTCCAGAATGAGATTCAGCTGAGCATGACTGCATTCCCCCTGCAGCCTCCTGCTCCACTCAAGACACTGCTTCAGATTATCTCATCATACTTAGATGCCAAGGGGCTGAGTAAAGTTGCCCAGATGGTCTTTTGTCCACTTGAATTTGTAACCTTAATCATATTCTTCAAAGAGAATACTTAAAATATATATCTATTGAATTATTAGAAGAGCAATTTCTACTCTGTGTCAATGACATGACACATGTTGCCTCTTTCATGGTTCAACAGCAGCATTGGAACATACCATGCTCACGCCAGGTAAGAGACTGGCAGCTAACAGGGGTTGCAGATTGCCATCTTTTTGGTTACTAATACTTAGAGGGAATGTCAATCATTTTAGCAAATGACTATGTAACCTGGTGACAAGGAGCACTGGGTCTCCTGAATCTTCACTTATAACTCAACTTCTGTGACTCAAAGGGATTTTGTCCAGTCATTTCTGTGCATTGTCCCTCAATGCTCACTTTCTCTACCTTGCTGCTGTTCCCTCCCAGACCATCCTTTGACCTCTACTTTCTGTCAGCAGTTACTTGTTCCAGTTCTTTATCCATGGATTTAGTCCCCTCACTCCCCAGGCTTCCTTAACTTTCCATTTCACATTTCCATTTCACCTTCATCAGACGTCAATCTAAACCACCAGATTTCACTCCAGAGCAGCTGAGGCCAAAGCACCCATTCCTTTCAGCTGCCTCTGCCCTGCGGGCAGTGATTTTGTGACCTTCTGCCATTGATCTGAGTGGTAAGGCTCCTGGTAGTTCACAGGGCTTAGATTTCGCCATGTTTAAGACTTCTGGAAATTGGGCAAAAACTTCTAAACCACATGGACACTTTGGGCAATTCTACCTCTAACATCCACCAAAAATTTCAAGTTTTGACATTATTTCAGGCAGATGTTAGAGGATGATTCTGGGAGTAGATAGATATAGTTGCCAGCCACTGAGATGAAGAAGTCCAAGAGAGAGTCCAAGAGATGATAAAGTTGAACGGAACTGAAAGTTATCCAAAGCTTGTAGCTTGTGTTCAGCTCCCTTGGGAACACACACAACACACACTGAGCAAATGATTCCAAAATATTAAGAAATAAGCTAGCGTGTAAGAAAAATAAGGATCTCCTGTTGAATTAAGGAGTTAGGTCATTAATGCTTGTTCATATTACATTACTCACACTTGAGAGACAAATAACTATCTGTTGCCTCACTAACCCACATATTTATTTGAACAAATATTTCCCAAGAAGTAGGGAGAGAGAACCATTTCAACAGAAAAGTTCTATATTACGGTCTTATCATAACAAGCCACTTCACAGTACGCTGATGTGTATCGTATACAAGCATCCATTGTAAAAAGCTAATAAGTGTATCTCATTTTACGGTGCTGACATGTTCCTTCATTCTCAGAGGTCATTAGCTCACAACGGGGCCTCTCATTTCCATATGCCTTACTGAGGTTTTGCTATATTTCAGAATCAAGCCTTAATATGAGCATTATTAGCTCAGAAGAACTTGATCGTTGTCGTATGAAGTCAATTTATGCATATGTAATACATAATATATATATATGCTTTACATATTTATATATAATATATACAATCTCAATATACTTTACATATGCACATACACACATATATATGCAAAGTCCTGCAATTATTCAAAACAAATTTTAATTAAAAAATCTAGTCTCTGTGTGCAAAGGACACATTGCGCTACCAGGTTCAACTTCACATGCTTAATATGTTTAACAGAAGGCTGGCCTTTTAAAAAGGAAAAAAAAAAAATAATAATACTTATATATTCAATCCTGAACAAGCCTGCCTGCTTTCTGCTAGGTTCAAAATGCTGCCCAGCCAGGCCTGCCTGGAAACACGGTGCTGGAAGCAGGCTCTGAGCAGAGGTGAATCACTGCTTCAGCTTTGGTGAAACAAAGGGGGTGTCACTGCTCAGGTCCACCCTCTCCAATCAGTTCAAAATTTCAGAGGTGTTTCAGACAGCCAAGGGCAGAACACCATCGATCCAGGCAATAAAAAACACACAGGAGAAAGTCAAAGCTTCTGAAAAAGTAAAACAACTGTGGGAGTAGACAGCTGCTACTTAGCAGACTGCTGTCACACACACGCATGATTTTAGCTGTCTAATTACCTACAGAGCATGAAAGACCATTTAATGGTGTGTACTGATTGATACCTTCTGCAGAAACATACTTCCATCTCCCAGTTCTGCTCTTGATCTCAATAGGCTTCAATGCCTTGACATCCTCAGTGGGCTGTGTTTGAAGCTGCAGAAAAAAAAATACAGTAGAGGAAGAAAATGTTGGGAAGGAAGAGGGAAGGGGTCTGGGGAGAAGGAGCATGGATTGGGTGTGTGGCGGTCCTTGTCCATGCAGTGAATTCAGCTTGCAAGAGCAACAAAACCTTTCACCTTCTGCTCCTTGCTCCTTCCCCAGCCTGGCAAGGTGCTTTTACAGCATGAGCAGGCACACACAATGTGGGTGAGTTCAAGTGTCTCTGGTATACTTTATCATGCCTCCCTGAAAGGGCAAGGAAGGGTGGAGGACTTGAGCAATAATGTGAAGGAAGAGAGCGATGTTGCCTTGACAGAGACGGACCCTGCAGATGAAGAACTATCCCCAGCCTGAATGATAATGGGATCCCAAAACCTGGGATGGTCGTCTCCCTCCGATGAATGTCATACCCCCAGTTAGGTACTGAGCACGCAATAACTCACCACCTGCAGCTTTGAACAGTAATAACATTATGGATGTTACTCATCCTTGTGAAGGGAGCAGGATCATCCAAGCAGGAAAGACCAAATCTTCCTGCCATCCTCGGGTGGAGCCTCTGGCATATGGCAGCACAGGGAAGGCAGATGAATGACAAAAAACAGCACTCGAAATGGGGAAGGTGCAAGGGGCTCTGCATGGTGTGGTGAGATCTGCTCCCACTGGTGACGGACAGGAGTCACTGACTTGGCTGGAACCACTACCAGAGGTAAATATTGATTAAAAATGTAGCTTCTCTGTGCACTAAGGTCAATTTCTGGTCATATTTCTGTTCAGCACAAGTACATATAACATACGTAGTTATAGAACAGGTAAATCAGATTCAAAGTATGTAATTAATTTTGGTAAAACAATTGTAAATGACATATTTACAAGCTTTCTCTATTTTTAATAGCATAAACCATCAAAGGAAAAATAAAAGAGAAAGTCCAAGCTTCAGTTAGATGAGAGGCATTCAGTCACAATAAGCTGTTCGACTCCACAAAGGACACAAAGCCCTTGCTAGACTCAGCACTAAGGATTACAGCACTGAAGGAGGAATGGTCAAAATTAAGCTGTTACGTTACACACATTATCAGTGTCTTTTCCTCATTTTATTTTTTTCTCCAATTAAATTGTTGAGCTTTTACTGAAAAATAAGAGTAGTGTTTTTGACTATTCTCTCCATAGTTTCATTTAGGTTTTCACATCATCAGTAGTAAACAACCAATTTCTTGAAGTCCTTTACCAGTCCTCCAACATAATTACTTTTCTTTCTTCAGTTGAGACTTACAAAAAAGCTTTGTCTCTCCTCCTGTATTGTAAGTACCGAGTGCTTTATTAAGCACTTGGAAGTTTTTCCATGCTGTAAAAACAAATTTATGTTTTTAAAAATCTGACTATTAAAACAATGGAAAGTGCTCGGTATTTTGAAATCAGTCAAGTACTCAATAACAAACACATGAATCCCAGCATTTTAAAATGATCGTGTCCATTGATAAAAGCTTTTGAGACAGACACTTTTTCTACACACACTGCTCCAAATGCAAGAAGACAAGAAAGATGTTTGCACTGACCATAGGGGATGGGGAACATCTCTGCCTGATCCTCCAGGAGGATAAATAAGCTGTTAGTAGCCTGCTGGCCACGTAGCTGGAAAAAGAGGATGGAAAACTGAAACAGGGCACTCCAATGTCAGGGTATCATCCTATTCCAAAGCAGCTTTGGTGGATGTCTGAGTGATCTGACCCTCCTGAACCTGGACAACTCTCAGGTGACCACTAGATCAATAAAGTGGAAGAAGAACTGAAGGTAAAGAAATAAATGGAGGGAAACAAGTGAAGCCTTCAGCAGCTCCATGGGCGAATCCAAAATACCTCAGAACAGTAGGAACAGCGTTAGGAAGGTGAGCGACAGAACTGCGATGAGAGCTTTGATCTCCCCAAGCCTCACTTCACTGTGGTAACAAATAATCTCCACTCCTCCCCTTCCTCTTCCCTATGTCCATTTTTTCATTATACAGAAAAAATTTTGAGTTAAATGACTAAAACTAGCAAGAGAATAACACACTGTTATGAACTTTCATGGCTGCTATACCAATTTGAAAAGTTGTGCTCAAATATTTCCAAAACTGCTAAAAACACCTCCTTCCCACGCAGGCTTCCATTAGCCTCCTGGATGGGAGAGGAGCCACCAAAAGACCCGTTGACAGTGCCAAAGCTTAATGCAGTTAAAAGCTTGAAGATTTAGCAAAATAAGCAACCAGAAGCTGAGCAGCACCTTATGCTAGTCAGTAAAAAAAGGTCCCCAAGTGCTTCTGGATGCAGCGCAGCTGGTGAGCACCTTGTTGTGTCCTGCCGGGCCGGCAGCCTTGGCACGGCCACCCCGGCACAGCCCCGAACAGAGGCTCACTCACACGGCTCCACACGGCCTCGAAGCCGCGAGTCACCGTCCCTCCTTTTCCTGGAAAGGTGAGGAACAGATAACTTCCAAAAGAGGGTTTTTCCTCAAGTAAGTTTTTTTGAAAAGGGAAGAGTTGATTGGGTCTTGAAACGCGCTTTCATTTCTGTGGTGCCCTCAAGCTTGGGGACATCTTTTCATTGGGGGACATATGGGGGACATATTTTCATTTATCATTTTTTCTTTTTCACAGCACATTTTATATGTTTACAAGAAATAGGAACAGTTAGGAAATGAAAAGGACATTTTCAGAATTAAATACCTCATATTAAAACCCTTCTGCAATTTAATTCAGGGGATAAAAATAAAACAGAACAAAAATAATAAATAAAAAAATTGCCTTGACCTGAAATCACCCTTTGGAGTCATTTCTGAAGGGAGTTGCTTCTTGACCCTGACTCTTGAGACCATTCCTTTTTTATTTTTAACCCAGCATAGAAAATAAATAACCGCCAGTCACACAAGCTCATTTCACTTCACTGTTCCAGAACTTTCTGAATGAATCTGGTTCAAAACACCCCCTGAACCTATTCACAGCAGAAATCGGAGTCCCAGCAAGGAGCAGATGTCAGCGCTCGAATCCAGCCTCGTTTTGTTTCCCCCGAGTGGAGCTGCAGGAAGGAGCTGAAGCCAAACCAGGAGCGTCAGTGCCAAGAGGGGTTTGTTCGGCTCGCTCCTCCCGCTCCCCTCTCCATCTCAGCCGTAGGAGCTACGGATGCAGCCGAAATCAGCCTTATTTTGTCCGTCGGCAGCCGGGTAGGTGAGTTGAGTCAGGCCACAGATGATCCCAGTGAGTCCAAGGTGAGATTATGGGGTCAGGAGCAGGGGGCGAAGCCCTGCTCCCCACAGCAGCGAGCCCGAACTGCTCCGCGCAGCTGCACTTCTACTCAGAAGTAGGAAAAAATAAAATCTAGCTAAGTGCACTTAAATTTCATACTGCCATTTTATGATGTTTACCACAAAAATACTGTTTTTCTTCCTAAGCACCATATGAGATTAAGTATGTTTCAGTAAAATGCAAAGTCCTAATGAAATCCCGTCTCTTCTGCATCAGCAAAGGTCACTAACATTGCACATTTATCCACGCACACACAAACAGTAATAAAAGAAAACCTTAAAAATCAGG
Source organism: Oxyura jamaicensis (assembly GCF_011077185.1). NCBI lineage: Eukaryota > Metazoa > Chordata > Aves > Anseriformes > Anatidae > Oxyura > Oxyura jamaicensis. Next base: position 145,184,989 of record NC_048894.1, read on the forward strand.
ATATCAGATGATTATGGAATAACACAGACTTCATGGATTAGCTGCTACGGCTTAATGCGTATGAAGACACTTGCATATTATTATTGCCATTTTACATCATAAAAACTGGAAATAAATACATAAATATTTTATGAACATATATTTATATTAATATAAATTATAAATATATGAAGTGATTAAATCTCATTCAAAACATTTATATTTACCTTGTATATTTTAAGGGCCCTTATGCAATACTGATGCCGTGTTAAAAATCAGGTTCTTATTTTCTGTGAATAAACTGCCTTAAGGAATGGAAAATAGACATGCCTTAAATTTCCATATATTAAAATTTACACAAATGATCAGATCTCTATGAATACAAAATCAGCTAAAATTAAATAGCTTTTATATCCTAAAAAGCTAGGCAGTATAAGGATATGCTGCTACCATCGTCACAAGCCCTGATGTCAGGCTGAGTACTTTATGGGACGGCACAGTTTATGATAGAAAGGCAGCGCCAGCTCACCCAAGAGCTCAGAGAAGTTCTATGCAGCTGTCCTTCCTCCACAGCATCAGGATAGAGTGACAAGAACAATCAGAGCTGAAACAAATGCTTACTTGGGCACTTGGACACCAAGGAAAGAAGCTATATCCTAATTAAAAACTGCATAGAGGTATTTTCAGATTACATCTTTGACCTACACTTGTGATTATGCTTATAATGAACAAAAAGTAGTTCATATTAAAACTTGAAATATCTAAAGAAATTCTGCTGCGCATTTTTATTTTATATGTGTCGTGTATTCTTCCAGTGTTCAGATGCCACCCACCTAAGTCAAGCACTTCTGCTTTTGGTTCAAGAAAAGCAAGCTACAAACCAGGAGCCTGAACTGAAAATCAGAACTCAGAGCCAGATAAACCATACAGGTTACAGCCAACCTATCAGGTTTGAAGGTGGGGAGGACAAAAAGTTCATTGTCATCCAAACAAAAGTTTTAAATGGAATTGGCATAATGTTATAACTTTGAAACAGTTTTTAAACAGAAGAAAAACCCAAGCTGAGCTGCAATCAGTAAGATCTTCGGCAGGCAAAGACCACTGATTCCTAAGTCCCCATCGCATCCAAGGCATCACTACAACAAGTTCGTTGTCTGAAAAATGGAAGATCTAATCCGTCATGACAAACTGTACCAACAAGGTATCTTAACACAAAGGCCTGCACTGTGGCAAGGGAAAGCATCCTCTAAACATCTCTGACAGATACTTGCCAATTTACGGCTTAAGAACCTACAAGAAGAGTTTCACTTCCCCATGAGGTGTGTGTTTATTTTCCATCTTAACTTCATCATTCTGCAAAATTCTTCTTCTTACAAATAAAGCTAATCCCTTCCTTCCCAGAGGAAATACCAAGAACAGCAGGTACATTTTTTTTTTTTCCTTCTTTTTTAAGCAGTCTTTTAGATATTAGACAGGAGAGTTCCTTCCTCAGACTTATTTTATTATCTAGAACATTACTCGGTTCCCTTTATTTTCTTCTTATACACAGTGCTACCCGTCGGTTCCGTTTGGGGGAATCTGCCCACCTATTTCTTAAAAATATGCTGCTCAAAATCACTGGGACTTGATGGAATAATTATTGCCATGTTTTATATAAGATCCTCAGGTGAGATTTGTTTTCTGCAATAGTATCCAATTGCTCAGTATTTCACATCCACTCCTGATGCTTTGATTTTAACTTGCTGTTGCAGGGCGACCTGTGCAACCTGCCGAACTATCCTGACCTCTGGTTGTACCTACTAGTGCGTGAGCACTCCTGTCCATCCAGCACAGCACCCTGAATTCAAACCTGTTTTGTATCCCACCAAACACATCAATGGATAAGCTGAACCAGGACCATGACATAACCTCATAAACTGTACTGGAAAAAAGTCTCTTTAGTTTTTTCCCCTCTAATTTTCTGGTAACTGTGTCTTCACCACATTTCCTTACCGTATGAAATAATTCCCTTCAAGTCCCACAGCCAAATAAATGACGTGAGAATTACTGCAGCTCTTTCTCAGTTCTGTGCCTGTATCACTAAACAATACATTTCCCCACAGCATAGGAGTGTAAATCCATGCCTCCGAAAGTAGAAACACCAGCCTAAATTATCCATGACCTCATTTCTAAAACATAAATGCATCTGCCTTCGCTCTGCCAAACAATGCCAGCTTTCATTGCTTACTAGCCCAGGTCTCCCACAAACACCTTTGGCACTGTTACCTCCCTCCTTAGCCAAGGGAAAAACATCTCAAAATATTTCCATCGAGCTATTACTATGGCCTCCTGAAGCTCTCCCTGCGATTCACAATTCACAATGCTAACATAACAGCTCTCTGGCCGGAGGGAGGCGGTAAGCTGAACTGTGCGCATTGTTAGCCTGCCCAAAACAGGCTCAGTCCCTCGTTCTGCCCATGCTTGGGGTTCTTCCTGTTACATTTACTTCATTGAGCTTGCAAGGGCGTGCAGCCTTGGCAGGCTACAGAGAACACAAGTGACACCAAGGTGAGCTGCCCCGGACGTGAAGGGCTACTTGCAGGGTAGCAAACAGCCACCGCATCACGCAAGGAGAAAGGCTGTGAGGCTGCCCAGCTTCACCATGCCCGAATCCAGCCCCAACATATTTTAACACGTGTTCTGAACGCAGCAGTGACCAAAATGGTTCTCACATTGCTAAAAGGATATGGTGTTTGGATAACACATCAGTGTACGCACATTACAAAATCCATCTGCCAACTTCCAGTTCTACAGAAAACTTGTTATTACAAGAACTACACGATTCAACAGCAGGTATACAATATAAAAGCATTTATTAACTTTCATGAAACAGAATATGGCTTTAAAAAAATCTTCATGGGTCCCTGTCGAGCCCTCTCTTTGAGAATCAGTCTCTCACAGGAATTTGGGAAAAATTCTAGAGAAAATACTTAACCCCAAGCCAACCATCTTGTAGAAACCAAATGTGGTATGAAGCCCGGGCAACAGCAGTCAGTACGTGGAAGTAAAACCCCTGCCTCTATAAACAAAGAAAGAAAACACATAAAAAGGGGCAGAGATGATTTATCCCTATTAGTAAAACTTCTAAAAACTTGTAGTTTTTAAATAAAACATTTGCTGAGTGTGAATAGCACACTGGATAAAACACAGCTGAAGAGATTTCAATGTATCCATCATTTAAAGTCCCAGACCTAGGTTAACCTAAAAACGTGTTGTTCTTGTGAATCCATGAATCTTGTGAATCCATGAAGTATAGAATGCTTCCAAGAAAACATCCTTCAGCAGGACAAAATATATATATATACTTTAATCTTTTAATTCTTAAGCTTTCAAAAATATTTTTTTCATTTTACCAAAGACATCTTTCAAAAGCATATTCCAATGTCAAGCTTGAAGAAAAAAAAATCTGCCTTTGTCAAAATAATTTGCAAACTTTATTGGATTTTTAAAAGCCTGATTACAGGACAAAACATGCATTAAGCATTTTGCTAAAATTACAAAAACATAATTGCAGAATGTCATTATATTCAAATGGTCATGTCCATAATAAATACCTGCAGCTTAAAAGCAGCTCAGACTTTTTTTCAAGTGTTTTAGTATCTGAAAAAGGCAAATGTTCTTAACTTAGACTGTTCTTAAAATTCTGGCATTACATTGCAATGGTTAAAGCAAGAAAACTCAGTTGAAGACTACAGAAAAACCTTGTCTTCTCAGGAGGTCTATGCTTGGTTATACAATACTAGTCTGGAAACAGCACTTCACCCAAGGTCTGGCAATTGGCTTCTGTTTAAAACATACTCTGCCTCATAACATTCTTCAAAGGATTAAAACATAATTGATTCTGGCAGTACACATGGTCAGCATGATGTGCAGGGGGTTGCCAGTGGACATGGGGCCCTTACATAAAGGGCTGTTTTCTTTGTTTAAAATGGAAAAAAGAGTGGGAGGTGTGGAGAACAGTGAAATACAAAATGACTCAGAATCATAAAACATATTTTTTGAATCAGATTATTTCAACAACTGCATATGCAAATAGACGGCTTCAAACGAGGGTGGTGGCAGAGCTTCTGAATTGCCGAGGCAATGGACATATTCCTATTTCCATAAAAAAAGATAGAAGCTATAGTTATATACATCCTTCTAAGTACTCAGAGAATATTGCAAGTTGAACTCCAGAGAAGCCATCTGTATCAGTCTGAAAGTGATGGGGAGCGGATTGATCGTGCACTGGCTGGGCTGTTGGAGAAAGCAAAGGGATCCTTTTCTTTTTCTTTATTATCATGTTTATGTTTATGCTTATGCTTATGCTTGTGTTTCTTCTTCTTTTTCTTGTGCTCGTGGTGGTGATGGTGATGATGATCACTGTGTTTTGAGGAGTTTGATTCCTTACTAAACACAGAGAGTGGAGCTGCCGAGACAGGGTGCATGTTCACCTCTCCTGAGGACTGTTCTTTACCTAAAAGAAATTGATAAAATGGGATTAACAAATATTTAACTGACAGCACTTTCTGAATTGTTTGATCAGACCTGCTTTATCATTTCAATGTGCAAACAGAATCCATTATTATACTGATGCCATTAGTTTCCTGCTTTTTCAGAGAAGGTTCTGAACATGCCATTAATGCTCCTGTAGTACTGACAGCTCCGTAGAGGTAACTCCTTCCTCCCTCAGAACTACAAACGTATCCCAAAGCATCAGGAATTGTAAAGAGCTAAGCAACTGCAAGTTATACTGGCTTCCAGAAATTACATTTTAAACACAGTAAGGTCACAATACCACGAGTAACTATAATCTCACTGCTCGTGAAAACTACGACAAAGTACACACCGACATCCATTAAAGAGCAGTTTTGGGATGCAAACTCATTTTAGTCAGGAACCAAAGCTCCCTGCAAGAACATATCAACCTTCTGGATACTGAACAGCAGGATTAAATTGGTATTTCAGAATTGCCTCTTAGAATCAGTTTCACCTACTTGAAAGATTATACGAAGTTTTGTTCTTAAACAGAAATTCCAATAAAGACAATTACAGCAACGCTGTTAGTGTGTATTTCACAAATACACTAGAACTATGTGTATGTTAAGTAAACTCAGTATCTGAATGGGAGTAGAGAATATTTGATCCATGGCTTCTCATTTCCTGAGCCACTTTCTCATTCTCTCTTCTGAATATTTGATATTTCATTATTTCACACAAACTGCAGTAGCTTCAAGAGGAGGAACTAAGGGAAAATAATATAAGAATAATACAGTGAATGGGGGGGAAACACTTGGAGGGTGGGAAGGCTTGAATTCCTTTAGGTAGAATTTGAATCATATTATTCACATTGCACGTGCAGGCTTTAACTACTAGGTCTGTGTAAAAGCACCATCAGACTTTTGAAAGATACGACTTTTTAAAACTTTTACCTAAGTAGATTTTCTTCCCTTGAGTATTTTTTTTTTCTTTCTTCATCCCCTACAGTTTTCAGAGAAAATACCCCAGGTCAATAACGTAATTATTATATATTTTATAATTGCCTTTTTCCTGTACACTTGCAAACTTTTTTTTTCCCAGTGCTTCTATTTTTTATATCTTACTTTAAGAACAAGAATGATTCTTCTGTGGTAATACTTTAATCCTGGAAGTCTCAAGAGCCAATTCACTGAATTATGGCAAGCACTGAGAAAGATTTCCATGCAATCTTTCTAGCTTTATCCAAAGATTAAGAATGGATTCAATCAAGTACACATACAGGAAAGTTTTTACACGGTACAGCTGTGTGTTTGTTTTTTGAATAGAGGTGGAAAAAAATCTACATTTGTGAGCAGCATTTAAAATTCAAAATAGCAATATGAGACATTTTATGCTGTAAGGATAATCAGTGACTTTTTATGTTTATTTCTATATAGGATTCTGCTCACATTATGGAGGTGAGACTAGGGTACAAGTTTCCTATAAAACTAAAATCTCTAATGTGGAAATATTTTTTAGACAGCTTTAATTTTGCTTTCATAAGAATGATGCAGTAATTGCATATTATTAATGCAAAATTTTTTTTGTTAGAACTTGCACTGACTTTACTTTTTGAAGGGTATTATGGCAGATACGAGGTATGCACACAAATTCCAACTTCTGCTTGCTGACTTAATGCAGTTACTACAACCTTTTTTACACTGCTACCTGGAGCAATTCTCAACAGTGCAGACAGCACACAAACACACTGCACTAATGCAAAAAGTTTGCTTCGTAATTGAACAATTTCTAATTTTATTTCTGTTAAGGAGCTCCTCCTACCTGTACTCAACCCTATCCCTCTGATGTAGCAGCAGCTCTAGTGCCAAGTGCCAGTGGACACCAAAGATGCAAACAGACCCTCCAGACATGTTGTGCTGGTACTTGTGCAAATTTTCTGCTGTTTACTGCACTACCAGCTCTGCTAAGAAACAGTCTGCATTATCGCTTCATAACTTAGTTCAGCTAGGTTATGAAAAATTTGTAGTTAGAGCCATTATGTAAAGTATCATTAACTTAAGCAAGTGTGGGAACATACACAACAGCCCTTTAAGCCAACAGGACTGAAGGGCTGGTGATGAGCACCTGGAAACCGAAAAAGGCTGGAGATCCTTTAGAAAGGCGGGAAATCTGATCCAGCTGTGACTTGGGGACTGCTGACACTTAAGGAAGCAATCAGCATTGGTAATATGGTACAAATGTCAAGAACAAAAAGTGTTACAGAAATCTACTTTTCCTGAGCCAGTAGTAAGTACACATACATTTTCTTCAGAGATCACTGAGGACCAAAATCTGTTATGCTTGCCTTTTTTTTTTTTTAATTGAAAAACATCAGCTACCCAGAAAACATCTTCCTACTTTTAAAGAGTGCTTTGAAATCAGGAATCAAATACATCAGTCCCAGATGATGGCTCAGAATGGATGTATGCAGACCACTGAACTCTAAAACAGACAGACCTGTAGAAAGCTCAATAAAAAGATTTTACAGATGTGTACCTGTCAAATTCACTCTGTAATGAAACTACCTTTAAACTTGCAGAACACTTTCATTTTTTTGATTTCTTTTAAATTAAACGTTTATTCAAAGCCCATGCTAGGAACCTGCCAAAGGAGGAAAGCAAAGCTGAAGAGGAGCTGCTTTAAAGGGCATTAAGACTGTTCTCCTATCAACGGGGGGGAGACCGCTGCAAGGAGGCACAAAGCGTTCCCTCTTCCTGCAGGGAGCCCACTTCCTCCTGGCACAGGCAGCGGGATGGGAACACGGGTTTCTCAAATAATAGAAACGCACAATAAGGAGAGGGCAAGCCCACAAGCTCACTTCTGAAGTGGTTAGTAGCATTTCTTGGAAGAAAATGCACATCCATGTGTCTGTCCATTTGGATCTCCTTCTGTTTTGGCTGTGCATATTCCAATGTAATTATTGGCTTCTTGCTGTTCCAGCGAGCTGGGCTGGGCAGTTGCTTCGAACCAGACAGGATTAGTATCCCCTGGGGGAATGACCATAAACTTTGTATACACCTTGTCACATGGAGCTACACAAACGCTGGAGATACCATGAGGGAGAATAAAATATATATATAAAAAAAGAGATCTCATGGCTCATGGTTTAATTTTAGAATGAAAGGGTTTTAGATCTTAATAAACTTTAAGGGATGTTTTCTGTCATGAATAAAAACTGCTGTCAGGTAATTACAACATCCTGTTCATCAACTATGTTAGGGCAAGGTGTTTGTTTTTTTTTTAAGGATCATTGGTGCACAAACAGTGAACAATATTGTTGTGTAAAGTTTCTTAGCTAGATTATTTTGTATTGAACCTTTACAATTTGGTAAAACATAACTTGAGACTTTAACATGCTAACGAGCTTTCATTAGATCTTCCAGCCAGTCTCTCCTATACTGCTGAATTTGTGTGAGGAGGGTGGGACACCACAGACTTACAGTCTCTGTTTCTTTGCATTTACAATCTATTTAAAACATCTGGCTTAAATATGACTTTTTTTATGACACTTGTTAAAAATGACCCCCCCCTTGACACCCTGATTTATTCAAATGTCACAGAGGAAAAAAACAAACTTCACAAATCACAGCAAAGGGTAAGGCCCCTGGGTCCAGTGTTCTGGCTGAGGACAGGCTGGTGTTCCAGAACCTGACACTGACCACCTTTGGGAAGAAGGTGACATCAACATGAGCAAGCCAGCACTTAAGTCTCTCCCAGAACCCAAAGAAAGCTTGCTAATGAGAAAAATCATGCACTCTCTGACTAGCAGTTGGACTGCAGCTCTGGCAAGCGTTTCTTATAAAGAGCTAAGACTAAAAATGCTGAAAAGATCTTGAAAACTGTTTTGACAAGTATTTTGTTTTTCCTCATTTCTACTTTCCTTGTTCAGTATTGCCCTGGAAACATCTGACACACAGTGTTTTAATTTAATGTTGTGTTTATACATCCCTTGAATCATCAATGAACTGCACACAGAAATCACCAAGTGTAAATATCCCAAGCTTCTAGGCTGCAAGTGTTTTGTCATTTTGTCTTGAGAAGCAGAATTTTCAATTGTGCATCTCTGAAAATTACCAACTTTCTGTCTAGTAGAGTGTTCTTTTAGTGACCATAGTGTAAAACTTAAAGTTTGAGATTGAGAAAGTTAGGCTTAGTGAAAAAAAAGTTTTCCGAGTTTGTGCTGAACACGATTCCTTTTTTTTTTTTTTTTTTTTATATTGGAACCAATTTAACTAGTTCCAATTTACAGATTCATTTGACTTCATAAAATTTTTAGTTGGATTTATAAGCAGACATAATTCCTAACTCCATAACTACATTTCTATCAGTAAGTAAATTCAGAATACTTTGTGCCTGTAACAGCTCTTAAGTAGTTCACTTGAATATTTAGCTGGCAGCCTTACCCATCTTCTGGGCTTGAGAGTGGCCAGTTTTTTCTCAGAAAGTCACAGCTCCAACATTACATTGTTTTTATGAAATAACGTAGCTGACACATCGCAGCCACACACTGATGCAATTCTCATTTATGTTGTCACTTTATCTTACACGGCTTGTTTGTATTAAAGATGCTTTCATGGGTTTTAGGATAAAGACATTGAAAACGCCCTTCCTTATGATGCACAAAATTAAAGACAGTTGTTTTAGTGAGCCAAATTAGCTAGAGAACCTCAAAACTGTGAGTTACCAAGCACTGGAAGCAGTTATTTTTAGGGTAACAAAGACAATATGTATATTGAATATTATCAAACACATTAATATTAGTATTTTATATTATTAAAAGGTATTCTAACAAAACAGTTTTAACTGCTTTTTTCTCCCTAAAAAGTAAAGCAAAAATCTATCATTGTCAGTGTTGTCCTTTTATCCAAGAAATGAAGTTTATTTACTTATTTGTCTGTAATTCTGGTGTTTCTGTAACCCCTTTTTGATAGGAAGCCACTGACCAATGGTTGAATTTTGAGGTAAAGGTATTCATATAGCTAACTGGGATAACCGAGCTGAGCTGCAGAGGATTGAACTATTTCTACTGTTCAGACTGAATTCCTGTTAACTACTGTATTTGACACGTGGTGACGTGCACCACAGGCTCATACATTTAGACAATATACTTACAACAGTAGGTTATCACTGAAGTAGTTTCCCTCTACACTTTACAGCAGAATTTGCTCTATGCAAATTATTCCAGGAAAAATTCAGTCCAGCTAAACCATTATTTCCTGAAGCTTCGGACAGCAAGACCACAATCCAAACAATGTGTATGACTGTGGCCTACATCTTCAGAGTTTCATGTATATCTACATGGTAAACAGAGTGGGAACTTCAAGTGCGATTATTCTGGAAAAGACTGAATGGTCAAAGGGGTTTTCTGATCTGAGTTCTGAACGCTCGGGACATGTTCTCAAACCACACTGCTGCTGAATGCCATCAGAAAACGGGCTGCCAGTGCATGAAGAGAACATCGCTCATTTACTACTGTACTCACAGCATCTGGAAGTAGCACTGCACTTTGAGATGAGTGAAACGCTGTGAGATGAGTGGAATACTCAATAAATAAAGAACTTTATCATCTTAATCTAATTTCACAGAAGTCAACAATGCATGAGTCACCTTACAGCCTGCAATTGGAGGTTAAAACCTACTGCATACGTGAAACCTGATCTTGAAATTCTTTTGATCTTAAGACGGAGTAGGGAGCATTGCTACTATTTTTGATGATTTAGTAGCAAATAAGAATCTGTTTTCATTTTAGAAACATGACCTTGCAAAGCTTTAGAAGCTCAGAAGTGGCTAGCATGGCTCTGGTACGTAGAGAATGATCAAAACAACTTTAATCGTGAATTGCCTGAAGAATGCTGTTTTGTTTTAGTAACTTCTTGCAAAATACTTCAAACCCCTTCCAACTATCAGAGTCCACAATTCTATTATCATAGGCAGGATGCTTTAGTAGGATTTTAACCATTTTCTATATGAACAAAGGTGCTGTAAACTGTACTGAAACCTGTGATCCTGAAAGACTTGTACTACAAGGCTTCTTAACCACCCTTGCAGCATGTCTAACCCCTAACCTTCCACATCCATGAGCAGAAGCCCATAAAGAAAATGCTTTTAAAGGAAAATAATATTTTCCTGGCTTTACAGGGGTTATATCAACTTGAACAAATCCAAAATTATCATTTGGGTGGGGGGGGGAGGGGAGAGGGGTGCCAGGAGAGTAAAAAACAGAATACGCAGATAGAGCAGCATTTAGGGCCAACACGAATTTCCTCCTTGCAGCTGCTGTTCACAGGCTGTGCTTGGCTGATGACCTAACACTTCATGTGACATGTGGGGACATAACCCACAGCTGTGAGAGGAAAACTAAGTATGGACTAAGAGCTCGCTGCCTTCCAAGTAAAAGTCACAGAATCGAGGCAGATACAGGATCTTACAGATTTAGTAACGAGATCCTGAGAGCATTTCAGAACCTGTATCGATCTGTTTCACAACAATCACCCAGTGAAGTGCATCCATCCTCTGTCATGGCTGCAAACAATTCAAGGGTCCTCAGGAAACACTATCTGCGATCTCCCTGTAAAACTCTTCACAGACAAGTGTTCTATCTTATTTATGCATGCTATCTTATTTATGTATGCTTTTATTTTCCTCCATCTGTTTGACATTTTTTCCTCAGAAGTATGCTATTTCCTAAACACTGAACTGCCTTTATTTATTCAGCCTGAAATTCATACATCTCTGCTTCTAAGAAAAATGCCACGAATAAGAAACAGGTGAAATTTTAGAAGCAAGGAGTATCTGAAGTGGAACTGCTTCTAAGTGCACAAACCAAAGATAATGAAATTAATCTGAAATGTTTCAAAAGTAATGCTTTTCAAAGGCTTATTACGTCAAATGAATTCTGTGGAAAAACCAGCATTTATCTCATTTGATACCTAGGAAAGAGAATGTATTCCGGTGTCCTGAAGGCCTCAACAGCAGAGGAGACAAGGTGGCTCAGCAATTCAGTGACACTCGTGGCTTTTCTGCCTGCCGTAGACCTACAAATGCAGCAGTCAACTGGCCATTACTCCCCTCCTGATTGGACTTCCCCCATTCTGAATTACAGCACAGAGCATTCCTGAGCATAGAGCTGGCTGACAGAGGGTCCCGTAAGTCCTATTTGTGACGTATTTGGCTGAGTTTTGCTTATGACTTTATATCCCATAGAGTGTGTAAGTCTAGTAAAGACATTTGTTGCAAAATATCATGTAAGAGTTATAAATATTAATCCTCAGCAGATCAGCTTCACGCTTGCATGCCCTGGATGTGTCATTCTGTGCCTTAACAGAAAATGCGATGGCTGTCTGTAACACCAAGGACAAAATTCAAGGCAGCTCCGAGAGGTTAAAAGTAAAGATTCTGTAAAATTAAGCTCCTAAGTTCTTGAGAGCAACCATTTACCCCCTACTCCTTTATTCTGCTGGGGTGGCTATGATTTGGGCAAGTTGTGAGTTTTGCTATTCTCCATACCTACCAGAAAATCCATCCTGGTGGAGCTGGCTGAACAGGCTCGTATCAACTAAAGGCCATCTGGAATCCAGAAACCAGACCTCCCTGTGTTTTGTGTCCCCACATGAACTTAATTTGTTAGCTGAGCAATGACAGCAGTTACCTTTTATTCATAAAAAACAAATCTTAGTGGCCAGAGCATCTGCCAAGGAAGTAAAATCTAAGTTCTAGGCCCTATGGGAGTATGAACCTACAACTTCCACATCCCTGGCCAGCACCCTAGGCACCAGGCTCAGCAGGATACTTGAAGCAGAACAACCACCAGCCCTTCTCTTCAACAGGGCCACAAACTGCCAGGAACACTCAGGTCACAGGGAAAGCAGATGAGGTCACTTGTCAGCATAGCTAAGGACCTAGCACTCAGACCCTAGGAAACCAATGTTCCAGATCCTGCTGTTAAGGTTTTTTGTGTTGGACATTAGGCAACCACTGGATAGAAACAGAAAAACAAGCGAGAGGGTAGAGTACCCTGAATCCAACTTCTGGGACAAACACTTAGCTTTTACACCCTACAGGGACTGCAGTCTGAAAATCTTAACACCTCATTTTTGGTGTGTACCCAAAAAGTTGCAAAAGGTTTGTTCCACGATCACACTACCTCAGCTTAGCTCCACCAGTACATTTGGGAACTAAAAAACATAGTCAAAAGATTTTCAGAAACCAAGATTAACTACTGCATTTCTTTGCTGGGACAGGTAAGAAAAGAAGGTGGAAGTTCATTAATGAAGGTTTAATTAAATTGCTTATATACACAATATATAAATATTACATTAATTTAATTTATTAAGGCCTGCCTTAAGGTTTCTAAGAAACACCATTTTTTGAGAAGTAATTTTGTCAAATATTTTATGACAAAGAGAAGTAGCAATAGCAGAAAGGTGCAGAAATGAAACTGTATTTTCAGCTTTAAAGAGCCCTTCTAAGTATCTTTGCTGCTTGCAAGTTTTTTTTTTAAAAAAAAAAACTACTGATGTTAAGCTATAAGTCATAAGATTTTTTTATCTGGAGTTTGCTTTTAAGACAATCCTCAAAATCGTTATTTTAAAAATCATAACTACTGCAAAATAAATTTCACCCAAACATTTATGAGATTCTATTTCACTTTATTTTTATTAATTCCTTAGCTTTTCATTGTCATAAGCCTGATACATACTTACCTGACTTAGAAATGCATGAAAAAAAACATGTACACAATTACCTATAAATACACTGAAAGCTAAAGAATGTTCTTGTGCAGCTTTAACACATTTCCTTGAATTCAGTTAACATTTAACTCTTAGCAACAACCGAAACAGCTGAAGAATTCGTATTATCACTTGACAATAAATTTATTCATACCTGGTGTTGACGGTCTCTCCAACATATTCAAATGATGGTAAATAAAGGCTTGACTGTCATGAACCGTGTCCATATCAATTTCCTCCTCTTCTTGAGAGTTTGAGAACTAAGATATCAGGAAAAAAAATAAGCAGATGCTAATAATTAATTCTTAGGAACATCACTTCATAAAAGTTTCTTTTTTTTGAAGTAAACTGGGGGTGAGAGGGAAAGGAAGTGATATCTACCACTGCAAAGGAATAAAAATTCAATAAAATTAAAAGGCGTCAATGTCTACCCTTCTAATTTACCGTGAAGCTGTGTGAACAAGAACATTAACTGTCAACTTCAGTTTTTGCCAGCCAATAAAGAATCTGATGGGAAATGATTTTGCCAAAGTAAGCGTAACAACTACTGTACACACATACACAACATGTCTTTTGTTTGAACACAGCTTTAAGGAAAGTCAGCAGAAGCCATTGCTGTTATTCTGAATACTCTGCATATTGTGCAAGTTGAATTTCCATTTCTTACTCTGATTTTGAGTTTGACTTTACTGTCTTCATTCTTCTCTAGTATTTGCCCTGGCTCCAATGGAGACCCGAGTGGCATATCAGCCTTCCTCTTCACCCCCTGCTGATGACCAGAAATGCTGGATGCTGTTTCCTTAATAAGATGATCATCCTCCTGAAGCAGCATTAAAAGATCAAAATTAGAAGATAGCAAGAGCCATGTTTCAGCCTAAAAGAGACCTGATAGCTGAAAACACTTCTGAGTAAGTGGGTAATTTGAACAAAGTTTTCCCTGTAGTTCTGGCAAGAAGTATTTTCTAAAACCCTGCATGGATTTGTGCCAACCTCTCCTACAAACATGGTTTCTCTTTACTTCTATTCCTGCTCCCTCTGCATATCTAGCATTGGCATCTTTTCTGTCCCTTCTCACAGTCATGGTACTGTTGGTGTGCAACAACATTTGCTGCCTCTGAATAGCCTTTCTATAAATCTGTGCCTCTCAGACTCTCCTCATTCCAAATCTCTGTTGAAAAACTGTGATAGCTTCTGATCTACGCATGGGATTTAACTAAATGTTCTTTTAATTAGCTTTAAATGCCAATGCTTTCTTTGTTGAATATAAGTCAAAATGAGCAATTATAACCTGGTATTATTTTTGATATCACAATATTTATAAAAAAAAACTGTTTTGTACATTACTGCTTAGATTAACAACAGGATCAGAGGAATATAAAAATAGCAGGAGAGTCTAGTAAGTTACACAAATAGTCATTAAAACAGGAGACAGGTGTTCCAACAAGTCTAATACACAAAATATAGATGGAAAATTAAGTGCCCATTGCCACAAGCATTATTAAGCACTGAAACCTAGATAAAAAACTTATCATAGACTCTCTAAAGAGCACATGCTGCCCAGCTGCAAGTGCTCTTCCCCTATTACACAAAGGGGGTTCCAACCCCACAACCTCTTGCCCTGAGCAACTAAAATTGAATTTTACAAATGGGTGATGCTCACCATCCCTAGCACATTCAGCATCAAAGCAGTCTATTAGACTGATTTTAGCTCTTTTGTGCTCTCAGAATATACTGCTTTAACTAATCTAGTTAGCCTGATGCATTCTATCACCTGTTATTATTTTTAACTTCAAATATGCATTTCCCTCTTTTAATCCTTATTATTTAACCCAACACACTGCTGTTGTGAAACGCTTTTGGGTAAGCTTTGGCTGATGCAAGAGAGTGCCTTTGTTTTGTATTTCTGGTGTGTTTTTATATGAGGAAACTCGATTCCCTGAATTTTGGGTGTGTTACAGTAAAAAAGATCACCTAAGCAAAGCAAGTGGTAGGAGAATGGAGATGAGGCTGAGAAGACACAAATGACGCAGTGTGAATCGAGGCTTATACTAATAGTGCAGACAGCACTGCTGCTAACAGAAGCAGCCTCTTCCCCTTTCTCAAGTTTCTGTCCTGGGCCACCACAAGCATTTGTATAACTGCACAATGAACTAACTAGGAAACTGATTCAGCAGGAAATACCTGTTCATAAAAAACTATTTTTCAACCAGATCCTCCCCAGATCCTCCCCTGATCCAACTCATTATGTAGCAACAACTGTACTAGCACAAGGGAGAGGAGAGCATAGGAAAAAGAAGAGTTGAGAGGATATTTTTGATTAAGATAGACTGACTGCTAAAGAAATTTTGGATGTCCATTGAACTGCAGCCTAAAAATCTGGAAACAAAATGTCTCCTGTTATTTAATTCTGATGTTTGTGTGTAACAAATCAGGATTTACTACATGTTCTGAGAATATGTAGGTTATGACTCCACCATCATTTTCTCCCCCTACTGGAAACAGCCTGCAATGTACTGTGATAATTTGCACTCAGTATCTCTCTGAAATAAAAGCAATTCAGAAATTATTTATGGGATTGAGACAGTAACAGTAAAAAGCCCATTCAGAAGGGTGGAAAGAGTAGTTTCAAACATGCTAATCATATGTTCACATTCTCTTGCAGGATATGCTCCTAAGCAGTTTCAGTTAAATAGTTTTTCAATCTGTTAAGAAAATAACTTATTTCCATATACGTTGAGCTTTTTGCCTCATAATTAACTTTGCCCAACAAAAAGACTTAGTCTTGCAGCAGGGGCAGCTATTCTGAAGAAATGCAGAACTTGAATAGCTTGTAAGATCCATTTTCTAACTACACAATGGATTGCGTGTTAGGGCTGAAGCCTCAGAAGCCTGGAAGATATCAAACTGAATATGCAACTTGTCAGAAGTTGTTACAAATCCTTCAGAGCACAGTACTAAGAAGTCAGATTGAAGTGTTCAGTGAAGACATAGAAGTTCCAACTTTCATATCTCTTGAAGTTGATTAAAGAAGTGCATCTATGCATTTTAAGATGTAATGAAATTACTGATACAAGGTTTTGTTTGGGAAAATTGCGTATCTTGACTATAAGCAATGTTCTTATTCTAATTAAAGAAAATTTCATAACAGCATCAAACATTTCTGTGAATCACTTCATGTCTCATAAAAAAAACTGGAAAATAAAGTTTTATAAGGAATACAAATGACAAGACTAGGAAAAGAAGAAGCCAAAAGCTTCCATACTCTATGCAAAATGGTTTAAAAAAGTCGTAAGAGGTATGGTATGTGCCAGCTTTTCAAGTAGAAGGAATAAACAGTAACAAGGTGTAAACACAGCTTAGGTAAATCATGAGAAGCTTGAACACGATACAAGATGAAATAGGTAACCAATGCAAGGCCTCCGAGCCAGTTGAACGGGATGTGTGCAGATGGTTTGTGCTTACGGTGTTCTGAAATCCTACTGTCTGTCCGTGATTGTTCGTACTATTCACAGGTTCCTGATTATTTGCCACTGATTCAGGGATAATCGTTGGATTAAGCACAGCCTTCTTTTCCTTCAGATTAAGAACAAGTCCGAGCTCTGGTAATGGTAAGCATGAAGGTCTGCTGAGGCCAAAAAGTGTGAAATAGAGGTCTACAGCTCCACATCGTAATCTCCAGTCATGTGAAGTTCCTAAAATCCCAAAGAGATTACTGTTAATACAGAGGTACAATCTTCCCTACTCCACAAATAAGACAGTTTTAGCCAATCTGCATCCATCAAAGTATGCACATATCTGCTGTGCCTAAGACAACTTCCCTCGTTACTCCAGCCTCCCTTTTATTTACTCAAACTCACCCGTTAGATCCTGCTTTAAATTATAAACTGTACAATACCTAACTGGAAAACTACGAGTTATAACAACATAAGGAAAAATGAAATGCTTTTATTTCTTTAAAGTTTCTCTTTAGGTTTTAGTATTGGACAAGTAAAATAGAACATTTTCTTACCAAACTGGCTTCCCACATTAGTGGATTTGGTCACAATTGCTTATTTACTTTATGAAATTCAGTAGGAGTCTTAAGTATGACTAAGATCCATAACCTCTGGAAACCACCCTGATGGACAGCACAAGCCAGCAATGCATAAATGGGCTTTTTGATGTCTACTGACTACTGTGTCATGTACTTCGCTGCATACTCAATGCTTTAATTCGCATTCACGTTGGAGATATGTAGCACAAAAAGCCCTGCTTCGCTGATTTTATTTTTCACTACAAACTCTGTATTGCTTTTACATCTTCATACAGAAATAGTCAAAACGTGTTTGGCACCATTCACCACAGAAAGACATCTAACATCTGGTGCAACGCTGCAAAGATAGTGATTCTGATGTTAACTCGGCCCAGCTCTTGACTGATTGCAAGTTTATTGAACATATTGTTCCACAGCAGGAATAGGACTGGATCTGGTAAACAAGACACAGATGTGCCAACTGCCATGTTAATGGGGCTGTGCAAGACAGCACAAAATAAAATTTTAAGATCTGTCCCTATAAATGCTAAGTTTCATGGGACTAAATTGCATTTTGTGTAAGTTTAGCTGTACCTACGCTTACCCAGTTACAAGTAACTCTGATAAATTCCATGAACAGCTGGGAGAAAGTGATTTGAGTATTAATCTGGACATCTCTTAACACTAAAATACTCTCCAGAGAATGACACATTCACAAATATTAATTTTAAATCTATTATAGTATTTTAATAAATAATTTCCTCAATGTCTTAAACTAAAACTTCTTAAAATGTGATGAATTTCCACTCAGTACCTCTCTCTTTTTCCAGCAGAAAAGCTAAGCAAAAATACAACTGGTTGCTGCAATTCTCTGCAGTCATTGCAAATTGTAAGCATTATCAACTTAATGCAGATTAACACAAAAGAAAAAAAAAAAAAACAGAGTCCATTTTCTATTACTTGCTTATTTTAAATGAAAGCAACTCATGATTCTAGAATCATGCAGCTTTAAACCTGGCTACTAACTTGTCTCACATTAACAAATGTCTTTCTGGGCACCCTGGAATGCTAAGGTTATGCCTTACAGAAAATAAATTGAAACATTATGTCATCTTGATGCATAGAAATTTAAGTCCTTAAAGCCCCATGAATCATAATAAGAATGTATACCCTATTTGTTACTTGCAAGAAGAAGTAATGGTTGTAAGTAACACTGCACACACTCTTCTCTCAAGAAAAAGCAAAAACAAACTCGCTGATGGGAACATCAAAATTGTTTATTTTCTGTGCCTGACACTTGGCAAATCCTGCAAAACTGAACTACTAGTAGTCTCCCCGCTTCAGCCCCTGGAGTGTTGCTGTAAACTTTCAAACACTAAAAATAATGATACACAGAAAACAGTCAGCTTTCAATGACCTAAAAAACCTATATAAACGTTTACATGTAATCTGCAGAAATGTGCCAGATGTTAAAGGGCAGTTTGTTAGGACTGGATAAAACTGCTTCAGTAATGAAAAACAGGTCAATGGTAAAGATGCAAACCCTCCTCTCATTAGGATCTTTCCTAATCATACAACGCAAATTAAGCCTTTGGTTTAAAATAATTGACTGGAGATTTTTAGAAGTTTATCTACGCAAATGTTGTCCTCTCATATTCTCAGAGTTGGATAAAAGAGGACAAAGAGAGACTGCCTAATCTAGAGCAAACTGTAAAGAAAAAGGTAACATACAGTATCATTTGGAAAAATGTTTGATGTGAACGTCTGGGTCAAAAAATGATTTTATGCCAAAGTGTATCAAAGCACACTACAGGAGTAAAGGAAGTAACAAAAAACAAGCAGTCCACGAGTACATAACTAGGCAAGTTCAGTAGATATGTGAAAGAGAACTTCAGAGACTGAATTTTCAAGTCCTATCAACCCTACAATACAGAAAAAAATAAAAACCAACCTGAATTCATCAGTTTCCAAAGCTGATCTACCAAAGCTTCGTTACACAAAGGGGACTCCATGTTCTTGGTAAAAGGCGGATTCTTAGTCAGCATATCCAGAATCTTATGCCTAAAAAATAAATCATTTTTAAAAAATTAAATCCAAATGAATAGACTAAGAATAAAAAGTCTATTCAATCTGCAGTATTCTTACAGAATTATACTTTTCAAATACACAATATGTACAGACACAGATTCACCACCAGTGATATAATTTAAAGATTAAAAAGTAAAGTGCAACACCAATTATTCGTAGCGTGTATTATTTAGAAATGATTATCATTTCTGAACAGTTAGATACAAAACTGTAGGCTGCATTATGCTCTTTGGTTTAACAGCAATCTTTTTTGCATGCTGACTTGGTAATTACAAAGAAGGAACTAGCCTGGCAAATAAGCTTACAAACTGACACCAAAGAATTTTAAAATAATTTAAAATGTTTATGACTGATACAAAATGACAGGAACAAAACTAGTGACGTGCACATCCTTCTGGAAAGGAACACTGTCACCTCTTAAGTTACACTGGTGTATAAAAATTCCACGCTTACTATGTTTGCTTACAATATTTATGCATTGAGCTGAAAGCAGATACATTTTTCCACTTTCTTTATTTAAACCTGGACTTGAAAACATTTTATGAATGAGAATAATTATGTGTTCCATTACTTACTACAACTATTTTCTCTCTATAGAAAGCTTTCCCCTTGCAATCTGACACATCTGGGACAAGAAAAGGACGTTTTTCTTCTTATTTCCAGAAGAGGCTTACATATAACACTTTATCCAAAATGTAAACAAACTCCTCTTTAAAGAGACTCAAATGAAATGGTATCTCCTTCCTAGTCTGAAGCTACACCTCCCTTGGTGACTTCTAACTGTACCTACTTTCATTAAAAAGAATGGCAGAAAAAGAAAAAAAAGAGGACAATCTTGCAACTATGAGCTTTTTAAGAAATCAGCTAAAGAGAGAGTAAAAGTAACACTTTTAATCTTTGAAACTCACTGTTGTAATTGTGGTCATAAAAACTAAGTGCGGAAGAAGAAGAATGCTTACAAATCTGGGTGTTCAAATGTGGGTAATGAATGTGCCAAAAAACCTGATCACTCACTGGTAAAAACAAAGTTGAAGCAGGCAATACTAGAAATTACACCGTACTTTCGTATGTTATCCTTTCACCCCATCTACAGTCTAACAATTGCTTTACATTCCTTACTGGCAAAGCATCATAAGCGTCATGTCTCAACCTCTGCCTTTGATGAATATCATAAAATCTTTTTGTGCCATACACAACATGAGACTTGTATACATTATTTGTGATTAGGAAATGATCTCTAACTTCAGACATTTGAGGAGCAGAACATAAAAGATAAAAATAATGGAGATTAAGAAGCAAATATATTAACTTTTGAGATGTGAACTGCTGAAAAACCACAACACATTTCAACTTAGAAGCAACCAGGAGAAAAACACCTGTGTAGAAGTATTAATCAGCTGAACATTTGATCGATTCTAGCAAGTCCAGGCCAAGAATTTACATAATAGTTAGTAAAAACTAACTGGCTCTTTATTTACTTACTAACCTTATGTAGGGTACAGGATCATTCTGAACCATCGTGAGCAGCCATTGTAGTTCTTCATAGCTCCTATCAACTGCAAAGAATAAAAAAACATAAAACTGGTATAAATATACACAAACTGGAAAGGTTGATCAAGATGAACACAGCTTCCTCAATTAGCACATGAAGAGCTTGAATCACTGCAAATGAAGAGGAATTTCATTAATTATGGTGCAAATTCAAAACATAAGGAAGTTTACATTATCTTATTTTACACAGAAACAAAACAGAAACATGCACATAATACCTTCATGCCTGAGTTGTTCAGTAACTACTAATACGATTATGAGCACAGAACTTGCTCATGAGCACTGATTACAAAAGTCACTGAGAAAATTACCTTTTTCACTTTAGGAAGCACACAGTATCAGCACATCCAAATATCCCTCCAAGAATCTACATTGTATTTTCCATAGGGAATCGAGAATAGACAGTTCTTATAGACATGAATGAGTGACAGACTAATAACTATAAATCAGAAAGAGGAAGACCAGTGGGCTTACACAACACTGTAAGCATACTCATCTCAGTAGCCTTCCTTATTTTTAAAGTCAGTATACTTCGTAATTAAAATATATTCTGAATCTTATCAGCACATGTTTCTAGAAAATGCTACCTGACACAAAGACAAAATCATCTCATTAGCTGAAAGTTTAAATAGTCTATTTTGTTGAACACAGGTTTTTGCAGGCAGCTTGCAAATTAGCTCTGCACTTCCTGCAATCCAGCCACATCAGAACTGGTTCCACTGGTGAGGCACTGCACCAGGCTGACATCCTCTGCCTTAAAGGGGTTCACTAGCTCACCTTCTGCCCCATTCAGACCACAGCTACACAGCGTGGGTCAATTCGGAATGATGCCAGAGCAAATTTGTACCTGCACAGACCAGTACAATCACAGATTTGCCTTAAAAATCTGAGAAATCTTTAAAAAGCTCGGCCTAGGACATGCTTTCAAGGGATCAGTGACTGCCTATGCTCTGTGCACAGCACCTTTCCTGACAGCTACCTTGCTTGAGATAGAAGGCAGAACAGTGCATAAAGAAGTTGTTTTGCATGGAAGAAAAATAAGATTATTCTTATGCTGCATAGTTATACATGTGCAAACAAATTAAATCACAATAGTAAGCAAGCTGAAATAATTTTAGCTGCTGACAAAATTGGTTTTAAAATGGTTTGTGATTAGAGAATGAGCAAATTAGGAGATGAATCCTTTAGGCTGATAGTACTGGATAACAGAACCAAGAAACACTGTAATTTTTTGTTTAAATAAAGTCTTTTTTTCCTTTCCTATTCTTATTTGAAATAAAGTAATTATTCCCTGCCATTTACCTGGTAAAGCAGGCCTGCTGGACTTCCAAAGCTTTGCTACTAATGCTTTTAACCGTCTCTTTGAATTTATATAGCAACATGACATTTTGGGGAACAATGACAAATTAAACCTGACCTTTAGCAGAATAGATCTTACTAGCCTGAAGAATGATGCGTAGATCTTCATACTTCTGCTAGCCATAAAAGCAAGTGATTTTTTTCTAAAGTAAAAATCCTCTTGACATTTTCTCAAATTACAAGAGATTGTATGTCAGCTCTCAGTTACAGCAGAGCATCTCTAAGACTGTAAATTTTCATTCATGCAATTAGGTAATCAGGGAAACTTATTTACAACAGTTTGTTCTTACCTCTTCAAATATGCAACTGCTTTGTTGTCTATCTAGCAGGCATAACTACCAAAAGCTACCTTTTTAAAAGTTAATAATTCCTGTTCACTTCAAGCCAGTTTAGATCAACTGTCCAAGTCCTTACATGCTGCCTCAAGCATTTTACAGAGTTACGGTGTCTCAAAAAAAAGCCTGCTATTAACAGCAAAGAAAACAACTTATTTAGTTCCATAGTGAAATGATTTCTTTAAAAGTAACTTTAAAAAAGGCAGCACTATTCCTGCCCTGAGAGTTGATAGAAAAACATGGGAGTTCCACACTGCCCCAGAAAACACAGACTTTCCTTTTTATGGAAATAACAAAAATCAGTCAGCTTCCTTTACAAGAACTGTTAAAAAGCCAGCTTTGGCACAAGCAACAGGCATTTGATAGTTGCTGTTTTACATCCAATATGAACTGGAATCCAGGTAGCTGGGAACAACGAGAATCAGACCTCTTGGCAACAGATCACCAATCATTTCTTCTTCCAAAGCCAGAGACTTAGGGCCCTGCAAGACAAGCACTTCTAACTTCTATATGGTTAGCTGAAGTTAGTACACTGAGCTTTCAGATTTACCCCTACACCATAAGCCACCAGTCTTACAGCAGGAACAGAAGCTAGTGTGTTAAGTGCTGGAAGGTTATATTTGAGAAGTGACACTGATGGCTAAATAACATGGGAGGCTGTGTTGTGAGTTGTATTGACTTTAAAGCAGATACATATTTGTCTCTGATACCCCCTTGTCAGAGAAAAAGCTGTTAGCAAGGCAGTTGGGTACAGTAATACTCTATCCCATTATTTCCAGACCTGACAGTCAGCTCAATCATCATATAGATGTGCCTCACTGATTTCTTCAGGTAATCTTTCTTTTACTTTTTACCACTCAAGTTTTCCCTTCCTGTCTCTATAGAGCATTTTGAGCAACATACCCTACCTTGCTTACACAGCAACTCAGGTCTTTTTAAAAGATGTAATATATTACTTTGCATTACTAGCACTGTCTTACCCAAATCAACCATTAAATATAAACACCCATAAAAGGCCAAGAATTTAATGAGAAAACATTATTTCCATCAGTTTGTCTTTCCAAAGGGTGGGATGAATTATTGAGATTATCCTAAAGGAAGCAGGCTGATGAGTAAGCTTTCCATTCTCCAGCAAATCTTTCCACTAACACTCTATGAAGGGAGGAAAACAAAGTAAGCACCAGAACAGAAAGAGATATGCCCAGTATCAGCAGAGTTATGAATTCTAACTGGGTATCACTCACAGGGTTACAAAACGGTACATTTGCAGTGGGTTATGGATCCAGAATGCCCAGGGAATTACAAGAAAGAGGACTGAGCCCGAGGGCGATGCCTTGAAGTTACTTGTTTTGATTTCAATGTGTAAGGATAGGCTTGAATTCTCTCAGATACGTTCACTCAAATTGCCTTAAAACCTCCCGTTACGCACCTTGCTTGGACACAATGACAGCAGGAAGATACAAGTAAAGCTCCTTATAAGAAGTGAAAACAACAACTCATGCAGAAAGCAAGAGAGACACTACTACACTCAAAATGAAAACATGAAATTTGAGGAGGAATAATTAGAAATCTAGAATCTGCAAGTTTCTCAAAGAGAAGGAATTAAAGGATTCCGCTACTTTGATAGGAATAACTCTTGAAACACAAGAACTGTCACAAATCTGTTGAACAGAGACTAATTCAAGTAAATGAATAGGTTATCTAGAAACATATTGATTTCATAAATGCAAATCATTAGTTTCCAATTCTCTCTAGAAAATCTGTCAGGATTGAATTTCAACTTTAAATCTCGTTTAAGAAAGCTACCCTGTGTTTTTTCTTCCAAGGACCTGCAGCAGTCAGCTAAGATAACGTTAAGAAATAGAAATCTCACAAACGCAGGTTGTGTATAAGGAATAGCGTAGTAGAATCAACCAATAATCATTAAAATCAACTAAGTTTGCAAAACTTATAGCTATAAGATGCATGAAAAAGGCAAAACAAAGTAAAAAGACAAATCAAAAGCAAGAGCTTTGACTAGCAATTATGGCTAAACTCACTGAATCGAAATCACTGAAAATGAGGTGTTAAAAGAAATCACCAGCACCCCTTATCACTACTCATCATGCTGTCTACTCATTATTTCAAAGCTCCAGATGTCTGATTCAGTTTACAGAACACTGAGAAACAATGCTCACATCTTCGTAAAACTTGCATTCTCTGGGACAAAACATTAATAGCAATCTCAGCTTCTCTTATCAACACGTCACCACACAAGCTCTTCTGGTGGACAATACTTCAATATAATATTAACAAGGTAATTATTTCACTTTTCTACTATATCAGAAGTGTTACAAAGGGACAAAACACATGCAGAAGTACCTTTTGTGTAGTCAACAACAGCCTCCAACGCTGCTATTCGGACATCCACAAAGTGCCCATATTCTGCATATGACTTGAAGAGAGCAGGATCGCTTGGGACATGACCATTCTTCTGAAGCACCCGGATAGCTTTTAAGCAGCTAGATGCGGTAAAAAGAAATTTATATTAGGCTTCCAAAACGCCAGCCACAAAGTACACAGTTATCTCCTTCAGAATCAAGTAGTCTTGTCATTTTTCTAGAATTAAATTAACCTAATTAACATATTACAATTCTTTTCATCGTATTAACACACAGCTCTCATTAATTCTGAATTAGGCAAAACACTGAAAAAATAGCTGCTGTGCCAAATTCAGTTTGATTTAAGTAGAACTGCACTCATTTGCACAGAAAACAGTTTAGATTAGTGTTGTGTACTCTACAGAAATTGTTACAACACTACCTTTAGTGAAGCTTTCATAAATGTTCTTGTTAAAGAAGCATGATCAACTTATGCCTGCTATAAACAGTCTGCATTGAGAGAGATTAATGTTGAAAAATGGAACAAGACACATCTGCACTATCAACATTTGGAACTTAGAAGGCGTTTGCCATGTGAGACTGCCAAGACTAAAGGAGGTAAGCTAAAATCTCAGTAACTACAGAACTATAAACAAAAAAGTAGTGTTAATGTGTCTGCTCTTTTCGTATGTACAACAATTATTAAATCACACCTGACTGTAATGGTATGTCTGTAGCTGGGAAGAAGCTTCTCCATATTTAGGAAACGTGTAATTTCCTCAAGAATAAGTCGAACGTCAGGATTTAAGTTATCCAGTGTTCGGACTTCATTGTTCACACTGACTGCAGGAGTTACAGAGTTGGCCAGGGCATCAATCAGTTCAGCACGGTAGTAGTTATCTGAAAACTAGACAAAAACAGCATTTAAAACAAGCAACATAACAATATATATCCTTAAATGGCAAGTAATGTTGAAGCACTTGTACAGATAAGATCTTAAAACAGAAACAATATGACAAACTGTAAGAAAGCAAAACAGTTGAATATACTTGTTCTTAATATAGATTTGAATGTTTGAGCAAGCAGATATTCTATCAGCCATTAATCTTCACTCTAAAATAAGAGCCTATCAATAGTAATACATTGGTATCTAAAAAGAAAAAAATCAGGTAGTGAAAATTTTCTAGATTTGGAAAATAAGAGCCATTATTTCCAAGCATGAGCCCTAAGACTACCTGTATCTTTCTACATTCAGCTGCAAGGTTACCAAAGTTAATGGGTGCTTTACTCCTCTGAAAAATCAGAGGTTTCATCTAGATAGCCACTTCAAGTGCTTCTCAGGTAAAGTAATGCCTCTCTGCTGTTCAGTAAGGAAATTCTTGCTTCTGCATTTGCTCCCTTTTCCTGGGCAGTTTCACCCCTTCCCTTGTGTTAACTGTGGTACTTATTGGTTATGTCAGATTAGTGCACAGCAAAAAGTATAGAAATACAACTATAAAGGCAGAAAAAAGTACTGGGTTGCATATTAGTTAATTCATCCAAACAAAGCCAAGGAGTGTTAGATCCTGCAGAAGGTATCAAATACATGTTTGCAAGTGACATGTGGAAAAGCAAAATGGGATCTCTCAGTGGAGAGATGGCAGTACAACTCAGCACATCCTGCGACTACTGGTACATGCATTCAAATCTCTTTACCACTCCCCATCTTCTATCCTCCTCTTATTTCAATACTCTTCAACAAGTGTCTTTTTAACAGTGTTTCTATACGCTAGCAAAAGAGGTTTAAGAGACCTCAGATTTGTTCCACTAAGCTTTGAGCATTTAATTTGGAAGAGTATGTTAGGATCCTAGCAGCTGTGGACTTCTAAAGCTAGGGAAGTGGAATCTTGCATCATCCCAGGATCTTAAAGGTTCCATAACCATCCTTCAGAGGTGCTCCGTCTGGGAAAAAAAACTTCAAATGACTCTTCCAACTCAGGTGCTTCAGTTTAGTGATGAAACAACGTTACATTTGGTTTCAGCTGTTATTTGACTACAGGAAGACCATTCAGTTCTGTAAGCCAGAGCTGTTATTCAGAACCCAGAATCCCATATATCATAAAAAACAAAACAAAAAACACACACACAAGAAAAAAAAAAAAGATTATTTCCTTGGTCTTTCAGACAATCGTCTCAAATTGGAAACAAGTGCGTAACTTTGCATGCTACATTTATTCAGAAAATGTTAACCTTCATGCACATTCTCTCAAAAAACAGGTCTTTTGAATGAAAAAACAAATCAAGAAAAGCATGTGCGCAAATGAAGACAGGCTCGTCCGTTTTAAGTTAACAAGCACAGTGCTTCCTCCAAGAGAAATATCCAATAAATGTCACCACAAATGTCAGCTAGAGAATCTTCTGTAACTCTTACTGTTTAGTTTAACATATCAGCTTTTATCAACTCTCCTTGCTAGGTATTTACATTAGTGGCATAATACATCACATAGCATATTAACTTTAAGACTTTTTTCAACAAAAAAGAGAGATTAAAGAGATTAAAATAAACACATTCTTTACCTTATTCTTTCTGTTATCGTTATACTTGATCAAATCCAAAATAAACATTAAAACCTCCTTAGGACAGAGGTTGTGAACATCTCTCAGAAGGGCCATGGCAACAGGCATAGTCTGTGTAATAAAATTAACATCATTCTTACATTAATGAAATGGCAGTTATGCCCTGAAAAGAGCTACACCCTTAAAATAAACAATTACTTTTGCAATACCAAACCTCTAAAAAGTTTTATTTAAATGCATTTTGAAAAAGATACAATATGCTGCACAATCTTCAGATCAAAACCAATGCAATTATTGCTTGATAATCGGTTACAGCAGACAGAAAAAGCTGTATATGCAAGAAATGACTCAGTTCAAGGCACTATCTAAAAGGTAAGAATTGGAAAACAGTGAAGCAAAGAAAATGATGTTGGAATTCATTCTGAGACTGCCACCTCATTTGGGTGCTTACATGTGAACCTGTTGTCTAAGCTTCCATTACCATGAAGCTTCCATTACCATACACCCAATACAGTCAGTGGAGCCTAAAGAATTATTAGCCAGATAGATGCTAATCTCACTAGCTCATTCTAAAAGAAATATCTAAGTAGTTCTCTAGGCTCAACTCACACAGATTCAGGAATCCTACCCATGAAGTATAAATCTGGGACATGGGATTAAACACCTTTGGGAGAAAAGTCTAAGATTTAGTGGGAAAGAATAAACAATGAGAGAAAGAGCAGAACACAGAAGACAATGAGTGACAAAGGATGCTGCAGTTTTGGACAGAGAAATAAAATTTAGGTTTTCTCCATAATCAGAAATATGAGATCTGTAACTCAATCATCCAATAATTATGAAGTAAACCTTGAGAGAAAACCCAGGTCATTTATTTTAACTGTTATTCACTGTACAACTAACAACTATAGGTCCCAGTGAAAAAAAAAACACCAAAGCAAACTGCAGCAATACCTGATGTTGACAATTAATGGAAAGGAGGGGTCAAGAAGGATTATATAGTGCCTTCAACTGAAAGGCCAACCAATTTAAGATAAGGTGTATGAGAATTTATTTGTAGTATGAAATTAATGCC
Source organism: Oxyura jamaicensis (assembly GCF_011077185.1). Lineage (NCBI taxonomy): Eukaryota > Metazoa > Chordata > Aves > Anseriformes > Anatidae > Oxyura > Oxyura jamaicensis. The sequence goes on from NC_048894.1 coordinate 145,213,566, forward strand.
AGTAACGAAGACAGACAATGAATTCACCTAAAAATGATTAGCTTTGTTATTGTGCAATAGATTGTATGCAAGAACGGGCTCACAAATATTTACAACTAATTATATTATACGTACTCCATTCTCCTGAAGGAATTGTTAACGTAACTTCAGCTACTCAGAAGAAAGTTGCTAGAGTTTTGTTAAGTGTTTTTTGACAAAGATGAAACAAACAGATACCAAATAAGAAAGAACTACTTATTCGGGGTTTTTAATGACTGGGTAAAATGGGACTGTGCTATTCATATTCTTGCACTTGTCATCTGTAGGAACATTTCTGTGTTTTGACATTTAATTTAAAAAGTTCATCGGAAAAATAAATTCTACCTTTTGCAGGAAGTAGCTTTGAAAGTTCATGAAGTTGTTGGTCTTCACAATGTTTGGACAAGTCTTACAGCAAAACATTCGGGTAAAGAGCGACTTCATGGCTGGTGGTCCTGTCCACGTACTTACCATGGAATTTGCAATCTATATAATTAGGAGAAAAGGCAAGTCACATTAACATCACCACTGTAAGTTCAGGTAGGCTGTACAGACATATGAATTTCCCATAATAAAAAAGAATAATTGCCAAAAATATACTGCCCTATACTTCAAATATATACATATTTTTAACAACGTATTACATCAGCTAAGTTTTCCCTGCCATCCCCAATACATCTTGTCTACATTAAAGGTAAGTTTTCATAAAATTGTTTCACTTGGAAGATGTCAGCAACTAATTACCTTTCCATGATAAGCTTCTGTTCTTAATAATTTTCTCTTTTATACTTTAGGCAAATAGTCTGTGTTTATTAAGCCAAGTTTTCTGACTCTACAGAAGCCAGTGATGGAAGAGGTTTTTACAATACCAACTTCCCAAATTTACCCTGCCAGTAACCTCAGCCTAGACTTTAACTAGGTCTCAACCACCCTAAGACTAAAAGACCACCCCTAAAGCGAAAGGCAAGTCAGCTATCTCTCAGCTTTAATCTTCATAGAATGAAGAACAGAATATTCCTCAAATAACCTTAATTCACAACAAGACTGCAGGGTGACAAGTTTATTGCTATGATCTGTTGTGGTGTAAGGAAGCAAGGTTCTACAAAGACAAAACTGTCCTTCTGCCTTTGCAGCACCCTGGGGATTCTATATATTTGTTGTATGGAACAATGCAAGTGTGCAGAGAAGAATATCTGTTTATTAACAAGTGGAGCCAACACGCCCTAAAATTTAGGATTTTCCAGTGTTACAGACCTTCCACAAACTAAGGAAAATACCATTTTCACACAAATGAAAATGAATGTGATTATCTCCTTCTAAATTAGCTTACCTTATTCCAAAGACTATTACATATGAAGTAAGAGAAAGAAAAGCTAGAGGCTACTTAAAGATGGGGAGCAATTAATTTCACCATCTCTTTTATGTAAGCTGTGGGCTTTATTATTGAAAGACATTTTCCTTTTAAGTCAGCCTTCAAAGGAAAGTTAAAGGGAGAAAATAGTGCAGTCAGACTAGACTTTTGCAGTAACATTAATCTCATAGCTATAGATGCAGGTATAGCTTTTTGCGTAACATAAATAAGTTTTCCTACAAAGGAAGTTTAATCCTAACGGCTACTTAGAAACCATGATGAAGAACTTAGAATAGAAAATGTGAAATTTATGTAGCAGTGTAAGAAAACAGAATCCAGAACATTACAAAAGACTACTGCATTTACAAGATACTCACAATTGGCGTGCAAGTTTTAATTTTTTTTTTCATATTAAAGATTTCATTTTGTGAATTCTATAGATGAAGAATGGTATTTTCAAGTTAAATTAAAAGTAGTAAAATCATCTTTTCAGTATTTTTTGGTCTTGTAATGTGGTCTGACTCATGTAAATTTCTCTTTAAATACTGAATCTAAGATTTCTATTTATTCTACTGACACATTACACAGTCTCAATTAAACATAGTTGCAAATTCTCCTTACCATAAGGCAGGAAGCCTGTCTTGCATAAATTTTACTTAAAAAGGTGTGCTCTATTTCTGCATCTAGGAATTCAGTATATAGTAATATCTGGCAACTTATTGGACCTAAGATGTAACTATAAAGCATAGCTATAAAACTCCTCATTGGTTTGAGGTTTTTTTCTTCTTATGGTGAAGGGTTTTTTGTTGTTGTTTGTTTGTTTTTTAAACCTTACAGAACATCACTGGCACTGCAGTAGACCTGAACCTATACATTGAAAATCAGCCTGTCTGCTCCCAGGACTTAGCATCATAATATTATTTTCTCCTTTCTCTGTAGGGTCATTTGCCATGAACTTCTCAGTGGTCTATGTGTGCATTTGCACATGCACACGTGAATCTATTCAGTAATGAGGATTTAATGTTTTACCTGGATACTTGACTGAGGTGCTGTTTTTACAAGTCATATATTAGAAAATGCAATTATAAAACTGAATTCATTACACTATCACTTTTTCTGTATCCATGTAAGTACACCAAGAACTTTTCACCTAAATAACCACTATCCAGCCAGAAGTTGCAAATTAACACAAAATAACCCTCCCACTAACAAAACATGGAGGACTTGACTTTTTCCAATAAAGACTACAAATCTTGAATATTTACAAGCTGTGAAAATTAAACTGAGTTAATAGGAAGTGATTCTTACTAACAGCCCGATGTTGGAACCACTAATAGAATATATTACACTTTCCTCCTAGGTAGCATGGGTAAACATATCTACATCAGTGTCCTTCCATGCCCCTTCACCTTGATTTAATAACACAAATTTACTTTTCACATAGATTTATAATTATTTTCTGTGAGTCAACCATCTTATCTCTAGATCTCAGATTTTTTTTAATACAATTTCATACAAATACAACTAAAAAAAACTAATTATGGTTATCTACAACCCAACTGCCTGTGAATTCAAAGAAAGAAAAAAAAAAATTACATTTCAACACTGTTAACAACTGCTCTTTTAACATTCACCTGTGGAAGCCACCTTTACTTTTAAATATTCCAAATAAATTCATCACAAAATACACATATTTTAAGTCAGGTAGTGGCAGTACTGCTCCTAGCACATACACTGGCAGCATTATATCAGTGTTTCATAATACTAAAACACACCATCACAAGCACTTCTTGTATTTTGATTTTTAAAATATGCCCAAATGGTGTATTTCTCTACAGGTACTGAATTACTCTTAACAAGTACCCAGCAGAGAGGAAGCTATATACCAATAATCCAACCTCTACAAACTGTCAGTAACATGCCTTTATGTAAAGTATGTCAGTAACATGCCTTTTCAAAATGTCTTACTCTTTTGTGTTTCCATCCAGTTGTTTTACCTGGATCTCTACCTTTAATTATTAATGTTAATTTTGTGTCTAAACAAACAAACAAAAGCCCTCTTTTTTATGGCAACGACCTGGCTTTTGAATATTTAATTGCAGACCAACACTATTTACTTTGTGCCCCTGTTCAACTTGAAACAATATACAGCAGTAATCTGAGTTCACATTAGACAGATAAACGAATTTTGAAACTTCAAATTTCTCAGAGAAGCCAAGGAACTTCCCAGTAAAATAAAAAAATGAATTTTGGCTCTGAAAAAAATGAACAAAAGTCTTTTATTTCTGCCACTTAATGAAATCTGGAAAAATCCCTTGTGGTTTTCATGTCTGACATCTCAATTTTGACAATTATGAAAGCCTTCTGCAGTCTCCATTTACAGACTAAAATAATACAGCTTTCCTTTCAAATCAGTCAAGTTAAAAATACTTGGCAAACCCTTTTAAGAGGCTAAATATCAAGCCAATTTAAGAACTGCGGTGAGTTTTGACCCATTTTCAAATGTTTACAATGTCTAGCACATTTCTTTCCTTATTCCCATCCACACAACCTCACCTTTGCGAGGCAGAAGCAGGCCAGCATTCTCACTCGGTAGAAGCACTGTTCCTGTTCTAGTATATCAGTGAGTGCAAGCCGTGATGCTGGCGTGGGGAACTTTTCCAGTGCCAGAATGGCTTCTTCTTGTGCAACCACATCTCGCTCATATCGAAGCTGATACTGCCACATGAAATCAGACTGTTCAAATTCTACCTTCCTCAGTACTGACATATCAGGGTCTATTCTTATCCAGAGCAAAGGGGAATCAGCACTAAGACAGACATGAGAAACATTAATAGTTTACAGCATTTCAAGACTCTAGAAATCAAAAAGAAGTTCTGACTTGTTATGAGTTATGTTTGAAGTATTTAGAGTCCAAGAACCGTACATGAATTTAAGTTAGAAGGGACTTCTGAAAGTCACCTGATCCAGCCTCCTGCTCCTAGGATGGCAACTCTATAGCCTTCCAGGGCAATCCGCCCAAGACTTAAATACATCAGTGAATGCAGTACTTTCACTATTTTTAAACAGATGTGAGTTCATGGTAAACTACTGTATAATATCAGTATACGTAAATCATCTTCCTCAGGTACCATAACTGTCATGGCTGAGCAGCACACTTTATCACCTTCTACACTTGAAGACTACCAGAAAAAAAATCAAAGAAAATCCCATGGTAACCACCTAAAGCTTTATGTGCTGGCTTTCGTCAATAGATGTGAAAATACTTTACAAACACAAACATGCTATTGTGTTGAAAGCTGACAAGGGTAACCATGCAATTGCACAGAACTGTCAGGCCAATCATAAAGGTAAAGTATCAACAGGCAGGATTAAAAGTTTTAGTCCTGAAGATGAAAATATTCAATTATATTCTACCCAAAGAAGTGCTTTATACTTAGTATTCAGAAAGCACCATTACTGCATGAGTCATTTGTGGGAACAGCAAGCACAAATACGAGATAGATGCTAAATGCTCCTAAAAAAAATAATAATCTACAAATCATTTATTCATGTCTGTTAATATAGAAATTATAATAGTGACTTGCTTAATGATTATATCCCCTCTATAAAATTATTTCTGGCCATTTTTAGATAAGGTTTAATTTACTAGTAATCTCCAATGCTTTAAAGAAGACAAGCAAACTATCCTTCTACAATGAGACACCATTTAGTTTTCAAGAAAAGATAATTTACTTTCATCAGCAAGCAAAGTACCAACACCTATGAACACCTTTCTGAGAGCAACACCAGCTCCAGCTCAGGGACGGTAAAATGAGTATTTACTCTGAGCAAGAGTTTGCTTCCACAGGGCTTAACAGTTCCATTTGAAATTAACGTCCTGTCCACCCCCAGTATATTCTGTTCAGTATGACGTATTTCAACATTCATTTGTAATCTAGAAGAATTCTTTTTAAATTAACCATAGGTTTCAAGAACTTCTTTATCTTAGTGCTAAGTTAAATAGTCTTCATCAAGGTTCAACAAAAAATTTGTCTTGAAATCTGCCAGTCGTATAATGAAGTCCAGCTTTACTATCAAATTCTTAAAAAAACATGCTTCAAATAAAGGTCATGGTCCAGTGTCACACTGAGAAACTTCAACCAACTTACTCCATAGCAGAAAGGTCCATGTCCACCTCTTCTCCATTCATTAGTGGAATCTTTTTTTTCTTATTTCTGTTAAAAAAAAAAAAAAGAAAAAAGAAAAAAAGAAAATAAAGGTAAGTATTTCAAAAATCATCCTGCTAGCTAAGATATGTTTAAAAACAGAGAGAAAGTTTGCTAAAGTAATTTACCAAACCAAAAACCAATGCTCACCCAGGAAAAAAAAATTAAAAAAAAAATCAAAGTTGAGCTGTGCTTAGTTTTATTCAGAAAAGAAACCACTGGGGACTCTTACAGAAAACAAAAACTATGTATGTGCTTCATTCATATACACTCACTTGAGATCTTCTCTTGCCTTTCTTTAGTCTTCCCCCTTGGTGAGAAAACTCAATCAAAGCCTTTATGAAAAATCTGATGAAGCTGGAGCCTTCATTCAACTTGTTCTCCTATACAAACTTCTCTATAAAACTTTATACAAAATTTAAGGCCTTTATTCAGAACTGCATATAAGATGTAAGGTTTCTTGCTGTTCACAAACAGTAGTAAATTCTGTTTTCTCCCCTTATATCACAGGTAAATCTTATTCAATGAGATCAACAAGACGTAGTTATAAAATTTAAAAAGCATGTATTTATTATTAATGCCCTACACATTTTCATGTATCCACAGTAAAAAATGCTTGCAGTTTATATATTTTTAAGTCTTACCTTCTGCTTTTAGAATGACAAGGTATGTCATGCTTAAGACTATTTTCTTCAATCTGCAACGTATGGTTAAAGGATCCATCAAGTTCTTGCACTGTTACTTTAAGAGGACCCTTAAAGTTTAAAAGATTGTTATTAGCACTAAAAATAATGCTTATTAATGCTCACATCATACTTATATGTATAGGTAAAATATGGAAAATTGACCTTACCACATATTTCTGAGTCCCAGGAGATGTGTAGTCTTGTTTTATTTCCAGTTCCAAAACATTCCGTTTTCTATTAAATGCAAAGCTGCCGTAAAATTTGACCACTCCACTCTGATCTCTAAAAAGCAGTATAGGAATTCTGCGGCACAATGCAGTAACTATAAACAAGCATAACTCTCAAGGTTTTCACTTACTTTTCATACTTCCTTTATGCATTTTTAACTCTAAAATCTCCTATCCCAAGAAAATCAGGAAATGAAAACATGTTCCTTCATAAGCAATTCCAATTATTTCTCTTCTTTAAACAGTTCCTTAATGTACATTTGTGTATACACAGAAAAAAAAATTTGAAGTACAGTGAAAGTTATCTAGGAGAAATAATTCATCATGAAAAACTACGCTGGACCCCCCCACACTCCAATGTCCCTGATGTGCTCTCAGAAAAAGTTACTGAGTAAATCTTTAGTAATTTCAATGTTTTGTTTTAATACACACTTCAGTTAAACAATATCAAGAGGAAAACGTAGCAATCTTCTGCTTTCTACCTGTGCTGCACTTAATTATTTTATTGCAGTTTTTCAGAAGTGGGTCATCGCACACGTTGTTCAGATGGATACAGAATAGTTCACAGGTATATGAAACTACACAATGTGACCAATAAAAAATAATTATCTCACTCCAAATTTTATCACAGGCAATCATTTCAGGTAAATTGTCGTGTGAAGAGCTTCAGCATTCATTATTATTTTGACAGCCATTACTACAGTTTATTTATAATAAAACTACAACACTAGGAAGAAGTATTTGAGGCCAGGGCACGCTCCCAACAAGTGTCTGATGACATATGGCAAAAGCAAGGAAAGAAAACCTATTCTTTAATGGTCTGACATTTAAGGGGAGAGCTGCCAGTTTCAAGCAGGCTTCCTATCACACAAAACTCTTCTCCCCAAATACATGCATTTGGCTAAATAAATACCTCAGACAGACTGCTTCTGTTCATGGTGGTTGCCTTCATAAAGGTCCGTGCCATTGCCATTGGGTAAAACTCAAGGCATTTTAGTGGTTTCTCTGACACAAAGTTGGAACTCAGCAACAACACAGCAATAAGTAAGAAGAGCTAAGATAGTGCTTAGTTAGCAGTAGTAAGATGTCCTCCTAGATGATGCAAACAGAAGCTGAGGGCTTACAAGGTGGAAAATCTAAGACTCACCCAGCTCAGATAGTAATGGTGACGTTTAGACATTGGTAGAGTGTGAATGTGTATAGATAAAATCCCTGTTTTCCTGAAGTGCTTGGCACAGCTAATTATGGAAGCTAGCATAATGGATATGTATACTATATGTACGCTTTTGATGCAGATATAATACTAACCTCTCATATTATTCTATAAAAATAATACACTGATTTTTAGTTAGATACAGCTTCATGAACACGACGCATGGCAAAAGTCAATTCAAACACTCTAAATATAAATATCTACTTTTGCTTTCTGTTATAACAGTCAGGTGTGGCTTTACTACAGTCCTGTACTGTTTTAACCTGCAGTCACTTTAATTAAACCTACCAATTAAACCTGTTAAATGAAGCAAATTTAAGTTTACCCTCACATCAAAACAAGAAACCCTATTTCTTGGTTAATATCACTGAAATTTGAAGCATCAACACTCAAATTTTGAGTTAGACCTGAAGGTCTAACACTAACACAAGCTACCAAACTGTTAAATACTAGTTTATTTTAAGCCATCAATCCGTGCTTTAGGTTACACATTCCATGGTGATTTACTGGAAATGACATCTAAAAATGCACCAGACTATAGCATTTTCCATGTCAGACTTCAGCATATTTCTATGGGCAGTGTCCTCTGGAATTCCTTTAGTGTAATTTGGCCTTGAATTCCACCAGAGTTTTTGTGCTTCCTTCAAAATAAAACTTAAAATCGCAGCAATTCCTTCTGGTAAAGAACACCCAAAAGAGCTAGCATACTCTAAATGACTATAAAAGGACTATGAACCTGTGACTCACATCTATTTCTAATTCAAAGAATAACGTACTTAAATGTTTAAAGCAAAGACACAAAATATCTTTCTTCACATTCCTTTAGTAGTGCCAATTAAAAAACAAATTCATTCTCCATATTAACAATCCAAACCAAGAATGAAAAGGATACACCCACTGCTTTATTAAAGGTTGGATGTCTTTGCCAGAGACATTTGAGATAGATTTCAAAAACCCAGATGTGGAAACCAACATCTGACTCCACATGTGTGACTGGAACTTCTGAGATGAAGCAGTGCTGGCCAGACTCAACAACTTGTTGAAAACCTAAAATGATAAAAAGTTATTACTTTCATTAAGCTCTTCAACATATAAAAGAAGCCTTTCTTTCCTGATTAGTTGCAATTGAACTGTAACTGAAGGCCAATAAAACTCACTCCTTGATAACTGACTTCAAAGTGTCTTTCAAAATAAAAATACTTCAGAAAATTATTTGCTTGTCCATATCAGAAATTGTGATTTGCAGACATGAATGCATCTTTATTTGAGGCAAACTAGCCATGATGCTGAGAAAAGAGATGAACCCCCAGCTTCATCACATTAAGAGCATTTTAACAAAAATAAACTAAAAACGTCATCTTTGCTCATAATTGCTGTAGGTACAACTTAGGCAGCTTTTTCACAAATAGAGATGAATACAAAGTGTACCAAAACGATTTTTGGCAGCCATTTTCTAGTTCTAAGCATCTCTAATGAACTACATTTCAAAAACCAAGCAGTATGAAGTTAGTCGCTGCAGGTGCATCTGGCCTTTATTTACCAATTTATAAAATGCAGAGGTTAGCAGGGTACTTTTAAATCACTTCTTTTCACCTGAGCTTTTTCAAATAACCAACTTTTTAGGCGATAATAATACACCTTTTTTTTTTCTTTTATAACTTAAGCCAACACTTCACATACTTCCTTATCATAGTCTTACACGGAATCCCTTATAAGTCCATAAGCTTTAAATAATTATCTATAGTAAAACAATCACTAAATAAATCCACTTTTTAGAATCAGAAGTCATGATGTTCTCTGTTTACCTTTCTAGCTCTCCCTTTTTTTAAAAAAATGCAAAGAATAATTAAAATTTATTTAAAGAAAGCTTTAAATCTGCCGTATTTTCAACCTGATAACAGCGGCTTGTAAGAAGTCTTAGCACATCCACATATATGTTATCTTTAAAAAAAATCAGGAATCTGATGCTGAAAGGAAGAAGTATCACCTAGTTTCTAGTTTGGTGTTTCTTTATAGCACCCTATCTTTTTAAGGCATGTCACAAAACAACTACAATTCTGCAGGAGTTTAGTATTTCAAAATAAAATGACTATCTTCTATTAAACTGTTTCTTCTAATATAAAGATCTATGCTCTCTCTAGCACTGAAAATGTTATGCAGTGGAAAGAACAGAAGCCAGATTCTCTCTGGCTACATGACTACATTAGCTCATGGTGACACTAGTCACGGCAGCAAAACTACTAGTAAAACAGGTTCTCAGTGTTAATAACGGGTCATTTACTCAAAGCAAAGAAATAGCCTAATATTACAGAGAATATGGCATATATAAAAATATTACTAGTTATGTTTAAGAATAATAGCTAACCTTATCCTAACGCCATGATCAACATTTTATGTTTGTTCCATACAGTTTAAACTACTACTTAAAATATAAATGGAATCCTATGAAAAGCTGATTTGCTCTTTCTTAACTCCATTTTATGAAACTGCAAATTTCTATTTGCAAATAATATAGAGCTGCCTATACTCCACATAAGTAAATATAAAGCTGTCTATATGCCACATAAACATTTAATTACCTACCTGTAACATGAACTCCATGCTGATCCTGTTCTCAATCAGTCTCATAACAAGATGTGCTTTACACTGGAACATAGTGTAATACTCCCAGGACAGCGTATGAGGGTGTTTGATAGAAAAGTGTAAATGTGATGCAGGGCTGAAAAATAATAAAAAAACAACTCTATTTTGCATTTTATGGAATTAAAACTAAATTATAACTTAACAACTAAGATTACAGGCACACCAATGTTAGGATCTCTTCTACTGCTTTAAAGATGTAAATTATGACACTTGAAATGACCACACATGAAAGGTTACTGGGGTGCACGTAGCTGGAATACAGCAAGTACCATATGGAGAATAATGACAGGTAATGCATGCTGCACAGTAACTTCTCAAAAAGACTGGTAGCACTGAAAAACAGAGCAGGGAAATCTATGACTTGAGTTTGGAAATTACTCAAATTATATCCTCCCTGCTCCATTTCCAAGTGTTCAAACAGTTAATATTTTACATTTAAGCAAATAACTTTTGCAATTAAAGAAAGTAGGAGTTTTAAGATTCAAAAAAAACTTTCATGATCAATTCCCCTGACTTAGCACATTTTAGTTAGCAACTTTATGCTTTCAAGAGTTTGGCAAATAGACGCCTTCTAAATTAGCTATTATATCAAGGCAGATTATGCAGAGCATCATGCTACCACTGCCATACTATTTCCGTAACTTCCTGTGGTGCTCCTTCACACATACCCTTAGTGTCTATAAGCAAAATATTTAAAACAGTCTAATTTCATTCTGTATCAGAAGACAGACACTGACACCCTGAAACTTTTCAAAGCAGGACTGATTTCTGGATACCCATAGTGGCTATACAGTAGTAAAGCACCATATGACCTACTTTTGATGGACTATAAAGTTTCACACTTCAGAACATGAATTTTCCAAACTTTAGCCCAGTTTTAAAGTAGAAAAGTAACTTTAATACTGCATCTCCCTAGAAAAATAAGACCTTTTTGCCCTTTTCCAATTATTTGAGGAGATAATTCTGAGTTTATTTTAGTGATGAGCCAAGGCTGTGGAAACAGTATTGTGTTGTGCCTTGGTTGTTTTTTCTTTTAGTTCTTCTTTTCTTCTTCACACCTGAGTTTTTTTTTCCCTCTCATGAACTAATAACAAACACCTTAAAAAAAAAAAAAAAAAAAGGACCCAAACCATGTTGGGCCAACTACTTAAGAAACAGAAATCCGGAGTTATTTTATGCTGGTTGGTGGAGAATGATAAATTAGCCATTGTGCTGTAGCAAAAGCCAGCCACTTAAAACTCCAGGGTTCAAAATGGGATTTTCCTGGGGTTCTCACTTATAGATAACCTAACTGAACCATTTCAAGATGGACAAGGCAAGGGATTTGTCCAAAGACTTTAGAAGACACTGCAAGACAGAATGAAATAATTTGTGAATTGTAACTATCAAAGACAAGATGTGTAATCCTGATCTTTCATGCCAGCTACCTGAGCAAAAGACAGATCTTCCAGAAAGTTCATCGTCCTATTAGAAATATAATTTTGACTAGCCTTTCCACGCACTTGAAAGGCAGCAAGAAACTTTCTAACAACAGAAAAGAACAGTACTTGGTCTCTTGTCTGCAACTCTTCTGAAATCTTAAGAGACAGCAAGGACCAAGATAGCCATAACACCTTAGCTTTCTTTTCCCATTCTTTTATTTACTGGGAGATTCCCTTAACTTTACTCACGAACATCTGTATCTTTGTATCTTATGATACAAAAAGAAAAGATTTTCTAAATTTAAGCAATACCCTTTTCAGGTATACTGACCATATGGATAAGAACATACTTAACATTACTACTTGCTGTTTCTTGTTGGTTAGAAATTATTGAAGTCCCCCTTACCAAAACTGCCCTGTTATTTTGGACACTTCTGTATTCTAGGGTAAGGAAGGGTTAGCAGCCATGAAATTGAAATGCAAGAATGGAACTGAGGTTGTGGCTCAGACATTATATAATAATTTGGTCTCAGTATAAAGCTATTTATCCAGCTTCAAATTATACACTTGATTGACTTTGGTAAAATTCTTTTCTTAAAAATTATAACCAAGCCAGGACCCACATTCTTGGCCTTCTTAAATTCACTAAGCGTTGATTGATTTCGGCACTGGTTACATTATTTAACTGTGAATCAAAACAGACCAGTTTGATTGCATTTGAGAGATGTGTTTTGTAGTTCATTCAGTTTTAATACATTTCTTCCCATTTTGTTTTTCTTTAACCATTAGATTTTTAAGGCTGTTACTGGATTGGCAACAAGTAAGAATTCAAATTAGCAATATGGGTCTAGTACCTTTGTCAAAGTGAAAAGCGAGCTTGTAGCTCTTCCATGGAAATTTATAACCCTCGTGCTCTTGAGCACAGTCCAGTCATTCAGTGCAAACCTGTCAATCAGCTTCTTCCACTTGAAACACATCTATATTCAATTATTGAGGCTTTTAATTTTTTTACAGCAGGGTGGTACCACCAAAAGTAAAGACTGAAGAAAACCAAAAATGCAAGAACACAAAATGAAGAGGTAACAAGTACAACACTTCATGTTGAAGCTTGAACCCATACAGCAGTTAACCTGCAGGTTCCGTTCCTTCATTTTCTCAGGCTCTGGGATTTTTTTCTCAGAAAAAAAAAAGTTCTGAAGAGCAGTGTTGGTATTGCAGTACACATATTCACAGAAATAATTTGTGATATGTGTTTTGTACACAAATTAATTCATCTGAAAAGTTATTTTTCTCCAATGATTTCTTTCCATATTTTAATTCAGGTGAAAATGAGATTACTGTCCAACCTAATTTCTCTTCATATTATTATGAATTGGGACTGTTATAATGCAAATATGCTTGGCAGGAAACCTTATCATAACAACCAGAACAAAGAAATGCAAAATATATGTTAAGAAAAAAGATCTAAACATCACCATTATGAAACTATCTTCCCTAAATACAAATCATTTCCCAGAGTCAGGAACACATACTTAAGTTACATACAAGGAAACTTTGCTATCTATAAGAAACAGCAAGTTGTAATTTATATTTAAGTGATCTTACGATTATCCAGCCATAACAGAGAGAAACAGCGAAACACACATGGGAAGACAATTTCTAACCATGATACATCACACAGAGGAAACATAAATTTAAAGGGATTAGAACAGGAATTGGTCAATTATTGGTCTCCAGTTCTAGATTAAAACAATTAAATACTAACATTAACAGTTACAAAGTCACTTTCCTTATAGTACATTAATGTAGCATTTTCCCTAGTTAATTCTGATCCTGTTAGTCTAGATTTAGTTTCTCTGTGAGGGAATATGCTGCCAAATTGTAACATTGCCAATTAAAAAGTCTGCCAAGATCTAACTCATTACCCCACATTTTCCTTTAGAAAAAGAAAAAAAAAGACATCATGACCAATACGATGCCTAAAATTGATGCTATTAGCTGTCTCGCTTTTCAGAGGTATATGCAACAAGACCACCTAGGTAGTTGTCTGCTTCACTGCTTTGAAATAGGACAATGAACTAAATGAAAATCCATCACGAGCAGTTGTTGAGGATTCACCTGGCTGGGAAACTGGCCAATGTCACCTGTTTTGAAAAACCACCTCCTCCTTTCTTCTTCTCCCCAAACCAGATCGTTATTCATATTTAAGTGGGTTATCTGTATACTTGGCTCAATCTTAAATCCAGAGTTTTCATTTTGAATGGAAAAAAAAACACAACAGGATTTGTACTCAAAAGTAAGAGAACCACTGCTGCAGACAATTTAGGTCAGATTTTCCTAACGGGGGGCTTCTGCTGCAGTAAGAACTTAAATCAATATATTCTGCCACTCCATCTGCACGCTCTCAACCTGTTTTGGACGTACTGCTCATGAGTTTCCAAAGAGCACCTGTTTGTAAGGCTGTGTCATAACTAGATTTATTTATCCAAGATAAGGAAAACACGACAAAAATGTGTCACTGACACCTGGACCAACTTCCTGATCTGGCTCCTGGTAGTGCTTTCCAATCTCCAAAATTTCCAATTTTGACCAATGCTTAGCACTATTGAGTGGGTAGTACAGAACAGGTAAGGAGAAAATTCCTAAGCTAGCACTACTGAAGCTACAGTTACTAATGAAAATACCAACTCAGCCAGTTCACAGTTAGCAGTGGTGCTTCACAGACAACTGATCTAATACTTTTTTCCCCCCAAATGGTAAGACAAGTTTCATGCAAGACTGCAAGGTTGTAACTGACAGTGGACACAAAAACAGCAAAGAAAACTGATAATACCTTCAAAAGCCTAAAGATTACGAACCACTCTATAAATAGCTCAGGCCAAAATACTGGCTCCATCTTCACTCTCATCCTCTTATTAAAAAGTAGTTTCATAACAGTATTAAAAACATTCATTGTACTTTATTCCCTTCAGGATTTAAAGTGAAAGAAAAATAAAACAACAGTGACCCAATATACTCAAGATGTACTTTATGAGACTGGTAATAGATGCCTTGGGCAGCTGCAGTTCTTCAGCCTTTGGCCTTCTGCCGCACAACACACCCAAGGCATATATTAACGGCCCCATAAAAACATACCCTGTAATGACTTGCTGCTTAAATAAACATACTTGTCTTTCTCTTTTCCTCCTCCGAATATTGGATGCAGCAAAACTCCACCAGTCTTCAGTTCATACGCCACTATTTGATCTAACTCCTAAAAAGTACAACATATGTAAGTGAGAATAATTTTGGAAAGTAGAGAAATTAGTTGAAAACA
The DNA here is from genome assembly GCF_011077185.1 of Oxyura jamaicensis. Classification (NCBI taxonomy): domain Eukaryota; kingdom Metazoa; phylum Chordata; class Aves; order Anseriformes; family Anatidae; genus Oxyura; species Oxyura jamaicensis. The sequence continues at coordinate 145,228,649 of NC_048894.1, forward strand.
TGGAAGCTTTTAACATCATAGTTCAAGCCATGCCTCATAAAGAAACATTTTTACAAACGCAAACTAATATTTTAAAATCAGAGATCTTCCTCAGCATGGCAAGCAATAACAAAATAGTAGAAGTTAGCAGTTAATACTTGTCCTGGGTCTGGATAGGGGGTCAACACACAACAATATTTAACTAATAACAAACCTAAAGAATATTACTGCTCACTGAGTAAGTTTCCTCTGACCAACGGAAGTGTTCACCATTTACTTGCAGTGCAAAGTAATACTGGCTATACCAATGCAGTAGACTGCAACGTATAAAAGCTCACCTCACCCTGAACTGTGTCCAAGGCAGACAGAAGCAGGCTCTGTGTCTGAATTTGTGTGCTGCTGTGCCCATGTTAACAAGCACACTTCAAGGCAGGATGTTTGCGTGGGCTCACTATCGTCCAACAGTCAGCATGACTTTTGGATCGAATCGGGTTGGTTTTAGCACAGGGAGAGTGAATTGTTGTCTGACTGCAACCCGATGTTAGACAAAGAGTTACCAAGCGCTGACATTTTGGCATTTATTGATTTGTATCAACTGGCACCCTTTCATATGAAATAACATGTTCAAAGCAGGATGGGAGGCTGTAACAGCAGCACCTCTCAGTTCTATCTGGAAGTACTTAACCCAAAGAGAAAGAATGTGAGCAACAAATACTCAGAAACATCCCCGCATGCAGCACTGGACTCTTAAGACATCCAATTCTGTTGTTCTCTATAGCACATGCACTTTTAGCACAGACAACACAGGACTGAGATAAACGTCTTAGATAAGGATGGTGTATTGGGTCCCTGTGTGAGTAAGGGAGGTCAATGAAGCCCATGGGGTTAGGACCCCAATTTGAAAAGTCTGACACTAAGAAAACGTGACAAGAGAAAGAGGAAGAAGATCCTTCTACAAATGAATGTCACTGACAAAGAACGAGGACTCGCTACCATTATGGCTAATAAGTCCCTGTCTCACAGCATTACATTTAGAAATGTAAGCTATAGACAGAACTTTCTTTTTCAAGATAGGTGACTCCCAATGGAAAACAAAAATCTTACTGGAAAAAAGAAACTGTCACCACAGACGTCAAAAGCCTATTATAAAGCTAGGACTTAAATGTGGCTAAAAAGATACCTGATCCACTACTGATCCAAGCTAACTAACATCAGAGCCGTTCTGAGGCCATCACAGTATAGCCATGTTAATTCACCGAACAGATCTCCTCATGAATCCCATATTCTACCATGAGTGTTAAAAAAAAAAGTACTCTTTTTCTGTTGACCTTTTCTGTCTTTGAGCAAAAATCAAAAGAAAAATAGGAAAACTAACTGCAGAGACAGACAATGAAAATTATTATTGGTAAGCCAGTCATGGAAACATATTTTGGTTAATGTTTGGTGTTTCTCCTTGCAGCAAGTAGTAAAAATATTTTAGCTCTAAGTTTTGTTACAGTATCTTTAGATTGTAACACAAAACCATGTTATGTTCTGTTTTCATATTGCATCTTTGATGTGAAATGTCTGAAAGATACAGAAGATGTTACTGTTATTACCTGTTTAATCCAGTGGCGATATTCATTAACACCAAAGGTTTTTTTCATCCAAAGGCCATAAATATAACCAGAGATTCCCTTCAGCACCCATTCATCTGACCTATAATAAGAAAGCAGCATGAATTATGGCACTTCAGAAGGTATTTTGTAAGGGATGGTATTTTTGACCAGCTCAAAAAAGCCACAAGTTTCAGCAAGTTATATAACAACTTCTCTAAGTCAATAGAGGTCTGATGAGCTGTGAACCAATTTATGTAACTTGGCACCTGGATGGGACCGATAAAACTGAAGAGCCAGTGAAAACCGAACTTATACCACAGATGCCCAGATTAAAACATAAAAGCAAACTATTTCAGCTGAAATAGAAACAATTAAATGGTAGAAATGGATAGATCCTAAAGTTAAAACAACTGCTGATCTACACGATTAGCATGATTATCTTAATTTCTTGATAACCATGTCAATGCAATGGAGAACATTTGGAGAGCAAGTGGACAAAGTACGTATCTCACAATTTGGTGGACACTCATTTAATTAATTACCTCTTTAAATGCCTCCTTAAAAGAGATAAAAACATGGGGAAAAAAACAGAACATGAACATGAGCTAGAATCTGAAGCATAAAAATGACAGGTAGGTCATTTGATGAGGTATATGAACATCCATAATGATGAGGAAGGTAAACAGAAGGACACAAAAGGGAGTCTAGAGACAAAACTGTCTTGACCATGGTTACAGACTGGTAATAAACATCAGACCAAGAGAAGTTCTACCAGTATAAGTATCAATTAACTTTATTTTTTATTTTTTAAAAAACAAGAATACTCCGGAACATACACTTTTGCCACAAAAAGTACTAAGTCCCTTGTGCCTGAAATATAAAGTGTATGCAAAAGACTTTAAAATAAATACTGATCAGAATTACATGAGACAACTGTAGGCGATCTTCTGAGGGATAGAGTTACAGGGAGTTTACCAACCCAGTGAATTTGTCCCTTTGGCACTACTTTCTATATTCCCCTCTCCTGTGCTTCTCCATTATTTATTACTTCTCTGCTCAACAAGTACTTCCTATGTAGGAAGTAGGAATTATTACATTCCTTCATTCAAACTATCTGACGGAAATTCACTGATGATACAAAAGAGTCTCCTCTATAAATTTACAGGTGGCACAGCACCACTGTAGTTCAACTACTACAGTCTCTTGAACCTTTATCTCATATTCTCCTTTCAAATAATAATAATTAAACAACAACAACAAAAAAGCACACATCCTCTTGGATTTCATTTTCTGTTTTTATTCCTCTTCCTTTCATTCTACAGTTACCTTTTCACTTATTCTGCTAAAATACAACGTGCAAATTAAAACTTTAGTTTCCTAATTTTTCCCCTTTTCTAGAAAGTGCAAAAGTAAAGTACTTACCAGGACATTCTGGATATAAAACATCCAAAAAACTGCTGGGCCAGGGCCTGTGCTAAGCACCTCCTCGTCAGTGGAGTTTCATCTATAATCATTGCGCTGTGCAAGAGATTTGTGCTGGACCCCCATAAAAAGAGTAACACAATATGAGCACAAGCTCAAAACAAAACAAAACAAAAAAACAGCAAAACAAAGACCTTATTTTGAAAGCCAAAACAAATAAAATAATTCTTTCACTAGCTTTCCAAGCAGATATTAACATCTTTATTTAATAACCATTATCTAGACAGATCTCCTGCTATTTGGATGTATATACACAACTTTTTCTGTAGAGTCAAAGTAACTGAGCTGGTGGAACTCTTTTGGGTTCATGGTACCTTCTCTCAGCTGAAGGAAAACAAAACATTATCAAACATCTGCACTTAGGTCAATCTCAAATATTTCATGCATGGCTTTCAGAAAGAAAATCTCCGCCAACTTAAGATTCAAATCCAACATCCTTATAATACATGTAATTGGAAATGGTGTTAAAAGCCTGTAATGTCAACAAAACCCAAGCTTTTTCAAACTAGGGAGCGCAAAACTCAGGCTATAAAAATAAAAAGAGCACCAGATATTTCTCAACAGCCTTGGACCTAGAGTTTCTAAGCTTGTGGATTTAGAAAGTGTAATTTTCTGAAATACTAACCTGAAAATACTCATGGATGCATAAGCAGCTACTTCAACATATGCTTCATCAATAAAAACAGTCTTGAAGCAGGAGTACGGATAGCGGCAGGTAAGAATCTCCTCGTAAAACTCAAATACCTCATGAAGGTATGATGTGGTATGTTTGAGCAATGGGAGTAGTTGTGGTAAGCAAAAGTGAGTCACCTACAAAGGAAAAGAATTGGTACGGGATTGATGAATATATTCATAAATATCAAGTTCGTTATGTAACAGAAAAAAGCAAAAATACAGCTGCCACAAATCAAACAGAAATTAGTATTTTCAAGCTGTGATAACTGATGTGGTGACTGATTTTTTTTTTTTAAACAGCTATTATTCTTCACAAATGAGCATTTCCTACCAGCAGAATTTAACAGAATGCCACAACTGACGACAAAAATCTGATGTTTGCCTTTGGATCAAATGAAGCATTACTATTTCCGAGTATTTTCCTATCATGCTTTCAAAAGAGGAGTTTTTATGCCAGCCTGGCAACCTACCAAGTCCACCCTGCCCAATCAAACTACAGCTGTAAATTTAAGTCATTGACTTCAAAATTATGGCAATGATCTGGTACAAATGAAAACCCCGTGTCCAACTTAGTTCAGAAGAATATTTAACTGCATAGAATTTATTTTCATCTACTGTCAACAGGATGGATTTAAACCTATTTTGAGATATATGTAGTTAGCAACTCCAACTATATCAGCCCCATGAATTCAGAAATACTCATTCGAAGGCTTTAGTTTGGAAAAATTTAAATACAGTCATTGCTAGACAAGTTTTTACTATATAACTGTACGAACAGAGACAGTATCTAGACATACCTATATTTGATCAATATACAGAGTTATCAACATAAAAATAGTAACTAGCTCTTTACAAAATGAGACCTCTCTGAAGGTAATTACCTCATGCATGTATGGATCGACAAGTATTTCAAAAGGTCCTATGGCCAGGGAGATGTTAGAAGCTGCAGTTGGAATAGCCAGCATGTAATGAAAAGTCTTCTTCCTCATATCATGGGTATATACAGTTTCCACCAAATCTCCATTTGAAACAGCCACCATTGCAGCATCCACAGTATACTCAAGTTTCCAGGTACACAACTCAGAATACGAATCGACACAAGGAAACCAAAACCTAGGGAAATCAGGGTGGGGGAAAAACAGTTAACAGTTATGCTACCATTGCACAGATTATTTTTTTCTCAGGTTCCAAACGACACCCTTAAACACTGTGAATGCTGACATACTCCCACTACATGGCAGTATGTATTACTAACTTTACAGAGCACTGCAAATTACCTCCTGCTGAGCTATAATGACTAGAAATCCTAATTACTACTAATCATTACATGCTATTTCACACTGGTGAACTCCTTTCAAGCACAAATTAAGTTTTTGAATGTTCAACATTACAAGAACTCAGGGAAACTGTATTTTCTACGCTTTGAGATTAAATAGGAAATGTAGTCTGGCATTCAAAGACAGTGTTCTTACCTTGTAGAATTTTGATAACCACATGAAAAGACATGAGCACCTCTTTCTGCCATGCTGCCCTCCATATTAGGTACCACAAAATGAAGACCTCCTTTTGGCTGGTCCAGAGAAAAATTTATATGCACCTTTAGGACTTTTAACTCTGCAGCACCAAGACAGAAATTAGAGTAAATATATTAACTTACATTAAAGTTATTTCAGAATAATCATTCAGTTTTAGCCTATTGGTCTTTCAAGATGATGTGTTTTACTTCATTCTCCTGGGCATACAGGTTCACTTTACAAAGCAGAAAAGACCTTACAAAACTGAGACCTCTTAGGCTTAACTTACAGAATTTGTATTTATGATAATTTTTCTTAATTGACAAAAAACGGCAATTGGAGTCACACTTAATCTCCCTATTTCTGGATAGAGAAGGATCATACAGTTATTACACCCTTACCATGATCTCATTTGTACCTTACTGAAATAATTCTTTACAAAAACTACATGTAACATACACTTTCTTAAAAGATATGTAATTGTCATTTGCAGTTCCTTAAAACCTCTTATTATTGTTAAAGCTTTTCCTGTAACTGAAGTGTCTTTGCTTTGGTTTAGTTTCACAGAAATCTCACCAATGAATAGATTGGCAAGAAAAGAAATGCAAGCATACGGTGAAATTTAGCCAACAAGTCTAACCATATTTTAACATTCAAACTTGGGAAAGAAAAAATGTACCTGTTGAACATAACCTTCAAGGCTTGCAAGTAACACCACAGAAACAAAAACTGAAATAACAAGTGTCTTTCCCAGTAAGATGTAACTGACAACACTGCAGGATGCAGCTTTGTAACACTTTTTTCTTCCATGTTCCCACATATCAACAGGAGAAAGAGATAAAACCACATAAAAAAATGAATACCAAAAACTAATTGGAGAGTGATTTATTAGAACAGTTGTTCTGGGATCTAGTATTCCAGTTTATAAAGTCATCTCCTTGACACTATGGAATCAATCTTAAAACAACCATGCTTGAAAGTGAGATGGGAAAAAATAACATAGGTTTATAAACAACATGTAAGCAGACAGATCCTTGTAAATTATTTTCTTTGTTGACTCATGTATATTGTAAACAGCTTTAAATGGTTATAATTTAGCACCCAATTTACTCCATTATACCCACATCCTCATGTATACTTCTGAGCTCATGACCACCCCAGTTTGTTTGTAAAGGGTGTTGCAACTATTTCTCCATATTACCAAGAAGCATGAAGGTATTTTTCAGTCTTCAACTGGAAAGATGTGTGAGGAAAAAGAAAACAGTAATCACTATCTCATAAAATAATGTAATGCTATTTCTATTTATTTTAATCTATGGAAACTCATAGTTAACAGTTCTGTGGCATCTTAAAGTTAAGCTTTTGCCATATGGTCTCTTTACTTTACCGTCAACATGTTTCCACAGCTCCGAGGGAACCTTAATGCAGAGTTCGCCGTTTCCAGCATCTGGGTCCACAGCACTGACTGCGGCAGCATAGGCATTGGAAAAATAGTTGAGGTTCCTCCTGTCAGAAATAGCCATTTAATTCTTAAAGTATACGCTGAGCTACAAAAAAACCCACAACTTTTAAAGTGATATGATTTCTATACAGAATTTCATGGTGCATGTTTAATTAAGTATTTTGTTTTGTTTTTAAAGGAGCAGTGGGTAAAAGGAAAAGTACCTTTTAACCCCTAGAAACAATTTTGAAAAAGTTACAATCATTCATGTATTTAGGATGCAGACACAAATTTCTGTAGTCAGGTTGCAGCTGTTTAAGTGACTATTAGCTGTTAAGTGGCTGCACGTCTCATTCCAAAGTAACACCATTACCTGAGTTGTGACTTTGAACTGTTTTCTATTGAAATGAGCAGGAAAATGCTTGTGTCCACTATCACAGCTGATACAAGCAGAATGCTATCTTATTATTATTCAGTATTATTACATTCAGATACTGGAAGATTCATCAACAAGTTCAGAAACAACCACGATTTTGCATCTTTATGCTACAACTTTCATGCCCTTTCAAAATGGCTTTTTAAACTCTAAAACATGCACATGACATCTATCTTAACTCTAATCCTCCAGTAAACACAGTTCTTCAAATGATTGAAGATTTTTACCCAAGGAGAAAGTGTTTCAGTTACTCATCACCTTTCCATTCAGAAGAATCCTAAGCATTTAGCTGTGTACCACGGGAGAAACCAGCAATTGTGGGGGCAGAGCTGCAATCAAGCGTAACGCTATCTGCGGCACTGCTGCACCACAATGGAGTGAATTAACTTGTGGCTGTGGGCTCCATCCTTCCATGGAATCTGAAGTCCACGCAGAGCAGACATGATCTCATTTCAGGATTTTACTTTCTTTCATCTAACCACTCTCTGTTCACCACCCACAGAGAAAACAGCGTTCAACCCAAATTACGGTACCTTACTTGGAAGAATGAAGGGTAATTAACTAAGCCAGGATCATCGTAGAAGTCTAGGTAAGTCAAATGCCACGCTTATATTCCCAGCCTTCCCCATCTGAAAAATGTAGCTAAGTACTGAAATATATTGAGAACATATTTTCATGCAATTCTTGATCTTTGGCAATAATAGCGCACACATTTCCTGGCACCACTACCAAGACTGGGAATGTCAGGAGCACTAAACTTGTCTACTTTGCTTGGAAGCTGCTGAAAATAGGACATTAATAGTGAATGTGAGCATATTAATACAGAAACACCCAAATCCCAAGTTTTAATACATAACCGTGATTTCTTTTTTCATAGCTGAAGTGCATTTAAAGAAAGGGTATAATGCAGTGTAACAGCATTAAGTTTTAAAAACACACGGTTGAACTCGCTGTAACTTTGAGAATGGTTCCAGAACAATTCAAACCAACTGAAACTCAAGCTGATGCTCTGTCTCCCCATCTTTGCCACTCATTCCTGCTCCCTCCCTCATTAAGGATACTATAGCTCATGTGACCCTGCGGTGATGCAACTGGAATTGCTAAATGGGGAAAAAACAGTCATTTTTGGCAGTCTGCTTTCAGTTGGTCTAGCTCCCTGATCATATACTGAGGTCTCAGAGAAGTGCTCATGCTGAGGCACAGGAGACTGGCGGGGATATCAGAACCACCCCAAGGGATGCAGCTTTAAGCTGACTTGAAACAGTATCCTAGGAAGGCAAATAATTATCAATGGAAAAAAGGTCTTTAAGAAATACTGCAAGGCTGAAAACTATCTTAGCAATTAAAAGAAACTAGCAACAGAAAACAACTGTAACATTTCTGTTAGATTCTCCAGTCTCAAAGTTTTTCATTCTAATGTAAACTGGTTCTGGGGGACTCCTTTCTAATACATCTGTAAGATTTTTTTCCAAGTTTGAGTCTCGTGATGAACTTGTGGTTACATCTTAAACATCAACAGGGTTCATAGACAGGAAAAGGTTATGATTTTATGACACAAAAGGTAGACTCCACAGGGCTTTATATTTAACGGGAAACAGTCTATTCTGATATTTCTATTTTTGTGAAGTGTTCCAGTTCAAAGGAGTGATTCATTGTAAAAGGAATCCATTAGACTCAGTACCTGGATGTGGCCATTTTAACAAAAATCAGAGCACAAGCCAAAAGTTACAGCCCAAGAAATAAACATAATTCTTCCTAATGGTAAGCATAGACTGACAGTGAAAAAGTAATATGCATTCATGTTTTCTCCTGGTAGAGACACGTTTCATGATCAAAATTGACCCAAAAGCCTGTTAGTGACAGCCCAAGTGCATGCTTGTTGACTGACTGGAAAGGAATGATCTCATAGAGGCTTTTTTTTTTAAAGCTACTCATTGATTCCAAACATCTCCACGTTAACTTTTTATAGCATCTCTCCTACTAGTGGCAGCGGTGCTACGTAACTTCACTCTGCGCAAACGTACAGCTCACTGGGGTTTCCTCATATTGACGGAGTCAAGAGAGCGACAATTTACAAGGAAAAAAGGGAAGAAGGGGGCAACAGAGGTGTCTAACACTGCACAACGGCCCTAAGAAGAGACCCAAGCAGACATGCTCCAGCACTGTTTGCAGGTTGGAAGCAGTCTTTACAACATTTCCAACTCCTCCTTAAATGTATGAGCTAAATGGGATTCTCTGCCGCCTTGTGTACACAGGACAAAACTATACCGATTTTTTTATACCTATTTTATACCCAGCTTCTGTTCAGTCAGGCAGGAACTGACCTTCTTAAGCTCATCCATATATACCAGTATCAAAAAGCTGTGAAGACTCAGGAAGAAATTACAAGATTGAAGACTGACATTAAAAAGACTTTCAGGTGTTATCTGAATGGTGTTTTGGGACCCATGGACAAACTAGCAATGGCATCAAAGTTGAAAATATACTTAATCTACAAATGAAAGTTTTTACTAATATTTTCTACAAAACTTACTAACTTTTAATTATCTTTTTAGTCATTTTTTTTTGTCAATCAGCAGAAGTGACAATACAGAAGATTAAAAAAATTGTTCCATCTTCTACTACACCAAAACTATAAAGTGACAGAAAGCATGTCAATAACTTTTGCAGTAGGATATAACAGAAAACAAAAGTATTACTTGAACTGAAAAAAGAAAGGTAAATTCCAGGTCTAGAACACAAAACTGATCTGACAAAAAATGTCACACAAAAACAGCAGGGAATTTCATCATGAGACAGAAACAATTTCAGCTGACTTTGGTTGTATTTCATAGATAAAGCTCTCTTTAATCTTGACTTTCTCAACCCTCTTAAAGGTCTTGCATGCCTAAATTTGTACAACAAACAACATTTAACCACTTCATTTGACCTTCACCTAGTATCAGTGAACCTAACATCTCAAGTCATGGATGCTGAAGTAAGTCTTCCCACAGAAATAATTACTGTGGCTTTAAATACAGAATTTATCATTTTTATTGAATTATGTCACTAACTGGTGGAGCAAGGGGTCTTGAAAATATTTTATATTTGACAAAGAAGGTAAGAATGTATCCATTAAAGTAAAAACTTTTTCTACATAGTTTATATTTTTCTTTTACAAATCAACATTTAACAAACCAAAAGTATCAAAAATTAGAAAATATTTGGACACAAAACCTTAACAATTAAACTAATTTTTTATTTGCTATATATCACAGGAAAGAATAAAGTTTTAAATCTATTTATTTTAAATAAACAGGTTGCCAAGAAACATCTTAATTTCACAGTTACTAGTTCAACAGACAACTAAAGAAAGCCTTGCAAAAGGTAACTACCCCTGTAACATTAGAAACAAAATCTGATAACTAATCTGCATTCTGTTTGAAATAATAGACATACCTAGTTCAGCTACATGGATACAAATGACATCCTCTCAAGATGATCATCAGAGCAAAAACTGTTTGAATCCAAAGGCCAAACCACAACTGTTTCTAGAAGCGGTTCCTTGTAATGAAGGGTAGAAGAAAGCCACTGACAAATTCTTTTTGGCAGTACAAATTTTAGAATTTTTAGATTTCTTGAATTTGTTCATGATCTTAAGAGCACAATGCTGTATTTAACCAAAGCTTAGTTACCACCGTGCTTAATACCAGATCGTGACCATGTATTTCAGTGAAAAAAGTACACATCTCAACACAATACTTTGTAAAATATGCAGTCTTTGATTTCTGAGATAAAGAAATCAGGCATACTAGCTGTCTGTGAAGAACATTTGGTGACCTCTGTCTTCCAAATCTATGAATAACACAGGAGTTATTTAACACAGAGACTTTCTGCAAGTTCTGATGGCAATGTAAAAACCTGCACCTGTGAAAACCACAGGCTGCTCTCACCCTATGTGAGTTTCACTTTGCATGCCTTGTCCTTACATGCCTTTCAGGATTTTATCACTGGTATCTCTCCCGATCCCTTACTTAACAAAATGAAGTGCTTCAAATTAAATGTCCTTTAACAATCCTGCAAACTGCATTCAACCAAGCCAACCAGAAAAAAAAAAAAAGTGAAAACATGAACACAAGTTTCAGTAAAGACAAAAGAATAAACTTTGTGAATGCATTTACCCATTATGTTCTGTTACTGAAGAACAAAAGGATCAGATTTTTATCAGTTTCTTCCCATACCATTTCTTAAAAACATGTGGAAAACTGCATGTTTTTAAACTTGCTCTTCAATACCAGATAGTGAGACAATTTGAAACTTCTTCCAAATTTTCAAGTTATAGTTCTGATAACATTTTAGGACTTAGACCCTAATCTACGACGTTAATGAATAATGAACGTTTGATTGAGGTTATTTTCAACTTTTGAGGTTTAACTTTTAACTTCAGAACAACTAGAATCTACTTTTTAACTTCAGAACAACTAGAATCTACCCTGCTTCACCCAATGAGGATTTTAAATTTCTGACTTAATAATACCACCACCAAACACAATCAAGTCAAAATTGACAGGAACTACTTAATAGACTCAAGCGGTTCAGCATCAGGATAAAGTTTCAGAACTCCGATATCTACTTCAGTGTCTTACATAAATGAACATTACATTAGCAAACTGAATTCCTGAAACTCTTGCATACATGATGAATAAAGGAACAGAGTGTCATAAACAACAAGAACAAGTCCAAAGATGGGTAACTTGGTATAAAACTTGGTTTGGTTTTTGGGTGGTCCTGTGTAGAGCCAGAAGTTGGACTTGATGATCCCTGTGGGTCCCTTCCAACTCAAGATATCTTAAAGTTCTACGAAAAAATAGCACTTGAACCACAGTAACTTAAGAACAGAAGTTATCCTAATAGTCTAGCTTTCAGACAACATTGAGAGAATTTAAAAATCAGGTTTAACCAAAAAATAAGATGGGATGAGAAACATCTCAAAGGCTCTAGTCATTAAGGCAATGAGAAGACAACCCTCTTATCTATCTAGCTACACAGTTTGAGAATGTCACTGTTCACACAAGTCTAAGCAGCAGAACCATAGGTTAGCTAGTTCAGATCTGTCTTCATCAAGCATGTGAGTTTACGAAAGTGATACCAGCTCTGAAGCTGCTTACTGAGCTTTCTCCATCTTCTTGGCTAACAGATCTCTCAGAGCAATTACTCTGGGGACACCAGGGTACACAAGAAATGTCTGAAGGATAGTAATGAGCATCTTAATTTAGTAGTCCAGTAGTTAATCTGATACAGTTGCATGATTTGCCTTATTCCTATTGTTTGTTTGAAAATACTAAACTAACACAATGAAAAACTACTTGGAGATGTTTAGTAACATCAGAAACAATGCTTACGAAAACTTGTTAGGAAATTGGAAAATATCGGGAAATAAGAACTTTGATCCCATATTCACTGGGAAGGACCATCCAAATCTGACATTACACATGATAATTTTTTCCCGCAAAAATTGTGATTTTTATCAGAACATAGTAACTTTTGTCTACAGAATATTATACTGCTGCAACCTAAGTCATTTAACCAACTGTGCTGAAGTTAGAAAAAAAAAGGACAATCTTATCACATGCAACTCTCGTATTAATGTTCTTATACCACTGTAAAACATTCTCTACGAGAGCACAAACAAATGTTATTGGCACAATCATGTCACCATTTTTTCTTTAAATAAATGAGCACATAAGATGTCTATAGATGAAGCTTAAATCTGAAGTCTATCAAAGATGAAAACATTTCAAAGATATTCTCTTGCTGTTGAAAAAAATCCAAACACATAAGGACAACTTCCTAAAGCACCAAGACCACTAGTGGCATCCTACCACTTCTTTCCCATAAAGTACTTAAAAAAAAAAAAAAAAAGTGATTCTTTGACAAAACCATACAAAGAAGTGTTAGAGAAAGAAATTCTAAAGAATAACCTTAGGGTCAAAATTATAGTCAAAAAGCTTTCCCAGAAATAAGTCACCATAACAGAAGTCCATTGTTTTGATAGAAACTTATGTTATTATTACAAAATCACCAGGTAAAACTAGCCAGAACAAAATAGGTCATGCTTCACAACAAGAGGCAACACTGCATCTGCAAGGTTTTAAATACATTACTTACTGCTTTGACTCATGGTGACAAACCTCCAGCGTTGGGTCATTATAGATGAAAGCTGCTTCTAAGTCATTGACTCTTACTCTGTAAATGCGGCACTGTTTACTGTTCAGTTTGATTCTATTCAGGTTTGCAACTGTGGGAAATATTGTCAGTTCCACATAACCCTATGAAAACACAAATCAAAACCTTCTATGAAGACTTTATCAGTTCACAATGTAAAGATATTAAAAAAAATCTAATATGACTTTCCTCTGAAAATACAAGTAAAAGCTAATGTTATACATAAAAACAAAATTGTTTTTCCCTTGTAGATGTTTTTACATTTTTTTCCATACCATTTAGCAGGTGAATTTCCCCAGTTGTGAAATAAATAAATAATGATGAAAAATAGAACTTCAAAATACTTACTTTACTGGAAATTATTCGCCTCTACTGACTAGATTTCAAGTTACTACCATTCTTTTTTCCATCACCATGTTTTAGGTTTTGGAATCTAAGCTTGAGACAATGATGCTTAAGACCTAAGCAGAATCTATATAGTCATACATCTAAATTCACAAAAAGCCTCAGCAACTTGAGGCCCAAAATCATGAACGTATCCTTCAAGCCTCCAATCAACTCACATATAAGCTACACAATTCTATAATCCCATCCCGTCCCTAACACCAACTAATGCTGTTAAAAGTTAATTCTTAATTGCAAGTTGTTTTGTATGCTATTTTCTTTCTTTTAGAAAGTTTTTCCTCACAGAGGTTCAAGTATTCACTATTACAAGGCATCTTATTTTAGGCATCTCTAGGAATGACAGACATACAAAAAGCACCAGTTGAGAAAGCATAAAATACAAAGAAGCCAAAGAACATGATCAGCTTATGCGTACAGTTGTTCTCTCTAAAAACATGAAGAAAATCCAGACTTTCCATTTCTACTTTCGTATTTTATTAAAAAACAAAACAAACAAACAAAAAAAAAAAACAATACTTACTACAACCGATTTTCTCTGAAAATTTATGTTGTTGATACAAACTACCTGGTGAGTCGTGCTGGAAGAAAAAAATAATTTAAAATAAGTAAGGCTTTCCATAATTACAAGTATTTTAAATCATATTTCAACCCATTTATAAAAACAGAGAGATCATATGGCATGTATGCACATATAGATACATTCTACATAGAGCACATGTTTGTAAAAGGAGAATTAACGATGGTCTAAGTCTCTTACATAAGTGGTCCAAAACAAATAATGGGTATGTGTACCACGCAAGGTCAGAAAAGTTGCAATAAACTCAAAGTGCAGTATAAGAATGAATATTACTAACAATGGAAGAAAGTAACAGCACAGCCTTTGAACATCACGTAACAGTATGTAAAAACACAGTATTAGTAATGGTTTGGAATCAAGCTCTAACACTTTAGTGATGCACAGCAGTGAAAACGGCATGCAGCCATAACATTCGCAATCAGAGGCGCGTGGAACATCTATCTGGGAAGTTGCTTCTCATACATAATTCATGTAAGTGGGTACTGTACATTGCAAAAAGATAAGCAAGCATTTTTGCTATTAGTATAAAAATATTTTTAAATAATGGTAATAGATTAATCAAGATAGCATTTTAAACAAGTCAAATGAATTTACTTTAAATTTAGAACTGCTGGTAAATAAAACTGATTTTACAAATGAAAGATAAAATAATTCCAACTTTTTTAAAACTTGAGAAGTTATTGCTAACTTTTTTCAGTACTAGGTGGTATCTTCACAGCACTTCAGAGTACTGACTCAAGATATAACCTTAGAATAACACAGCTTTTACACCACACCACACATTATCTGAAGGTACTCTGTGTATTAAAAAATGACTTAGCCTCCAGTGAGAAAGCTTAAAAAAAAATCCAAGAGAATGAAACAAGCCAGTATCCAATGATGATTTCAAATTGCCTACACACATTAAAATGTGTATAACATCAACAATTCTATTTAAAAATACATTTCTGTTGCAGATTTAATAACTGCATGATTTCTTTATAAAACAAAGGCAAAGATCCTCTGAAATCTGCAACCAATGTCTTTACAGCTAGGTTACAAACCAAATAACAACTGTGTAAGAATAATAATTTGCTTGGCACAAATGCTTTTATTTTTATTTTAAATGTACTTGTGTTCGTATACAGAAAAGGCCTGCAAGACTAAAAGGGCTTGACACAGCAGGAAGAATGAAATTTGACAGCGTGATCTGTAGTGCTGATGCTGTGTGGAAAGATCTCTAAGCTCTGAAGAGCACAATGTAAGTATGTTTGTACGGTGAACCTAGGGGCTTACAGACTCTTTGGCTACAAGATCCCACAGTCAGACATAACCCTACAACATGCATTTTCTGAGAGCAAGCAATGCTGTAAACCATAGCTGCAACCTTCTCAGATGGACAATTATTGATCAGCCTGAGGACTGCTTCAAAATGCATGTTGGTCTCAAGCATAACGATTTTTAAAAACTGGATACTTATAATTTATACGGTCTCGGGCTCTCGAATCCTTTGTCTCCTTTCTTCCTATTCATCCTGAAGAGCAGCACTAGGCACACACTGCTGTCAGACCGCCATCACCACCATCCCCGCTCGATGGGCCCTTCTTCTCGTCGCGTCCCGCCGCTCCTGAGCGCTCATCTCCGCGTCGGATCCGCGCCTCCGGAGTCGAGCATCTTCGGCTAGCCCCAGCAGCACGGTTAGCCCACGACCAGCATCCAACCTCCCCGCAGAGCCTCCCGCAGGCGGCACACACTCCCCTCACACAACGATACCGCTCCGGGGGCGCCGCTTGCTTGCTTCCCACAGGAGGGACGGAACTAAACCAGGAACCAGAGATTTTCCTGTGAAGAGGACGGAGCTGAGGGAGCCCCGCAGGCCAGGACGGAGCCGGGGGGCTGCAGGCGGTGCCCCCTCAGCAGCGCTGCCGCCGCGCCCCGCCGCCGCTCCCCGCCTCAGCAGCGGCCGCCATTTTGTCGGCAGCCTTTAACCCCCGCCGGTTGAAAGGTCACGGCCGGCTCCCTCCGCGAACGCAAAGGCAGCTCGTTTTCTGAAACGGCGCCGCCGTGCCTGTCGGAAACGGCCATAAGCGAAGGAAAAAAATAATAAAAATGAAGAAAACAAAACCCGAAAAAATAACCCCAGAGGGGTTACGGGGGGGTCGGGGCATAGCCTAGCACGCATGCGCGTTACCCCCCCCACATCCGCAGCAGCCCCGAGGCCGCGGTATGCGCATGCGCAGCAGCTCGCCCTGCCCCTCAAGATGGCGGCGCCCTCTCGCAGTTTTCCCGCCCTGCTCCCCGCCACAGGGCTCGTCCCGTTTCGGTTGTGACCAGAGTTGGAGAGCCCCGCTGGCCAGCAAGGGCCGGGCTTTTGTTGGCTCCGACCCGCAGCGTGGGGTGTGTTTCAACAGAAACAGCGCCTTTAGCTGTTGTCTGGCTCCTCTCGTAAATCCCCAGCCAGGTGATGCTAGCTGGGAGCTTTGTGAGGCAGCGCAGGGTCTGCTGTACGGTGCCAGCTGTCACTGCCAAATCTCGGGGCCTCCAGTCACAGCTCCAGCCTCACTAAGCCAGAAGCATCACCCATAAAACATGCTGGCTGCTTGCTGCAAACCTCTCCCTCTGTGCTTTCACTAGGGAAGTTCCAGTGCCTGACAGACATTTAAGTCTACTTGAAATGCACAAAGTACACCTGAACTTAATTGACTTGAGGGCTAGACTCAATGGCATACCCAATAAAGACTAGCAGGAAGATAATAAAACACTGCAGTCCTCACATTTGAATCAAAACAAACAAAAAAAAAAAAAACAGCTCTATTGAAAACATGTCACAGACAAAAAGTTCCTGGCACCGTTGTCTTCCCTCACTCTCCAATTGTACTGTGGAGGGTTTTTACATAGAATTAAGAGGACACACTATGAAGTTTCTTCATAACCTGCATTTGTTCTATTATAAGCAAGTTTTATCTATTTTATGTTGAAGTAAGCTCCTACATCAAAGAAGCTATTTGGGTTATTCTTTTCAGCTCTTTCTTTAGCAGCAGTTCTTGAAATTCAGAAAGCATCATCTCATTTTGAATCTCACATCGAAAACCAATTTATATAAAACTGAATCATTACCCTAAGTATTATGATACAGCACTACTCGTGTAATACCTATAGTCTTATTAATTTCACAAACAAGACCAATTGTAAATATATACTGTTGTATCACAGATTATGAACCTACTAATTGTCTTCGTGTTTCAACTAAACAACTGAAATGATGCAACTGAAGTTATTTCAAAAGCTTTCGAGTTCATATTGCTGTTCATCTCTGAGAAGGAACGCTTTGGTACTGTTACCAGAAAGTACCACAGCTTTTGAAACCAAACAGTGAACAAGGCAATTCTTCCACGAAGCAAGCCCAGCTGAGTCTCTGCAGCTGGGTCAAACAGCACACTTGTACGCTTCAGAAGTGTGAAACACAGGGAATCAGTCAAGTAGTTTTTTTATTCAGCTGTTTTATCTGTAACAAAATCGCAATGATACAAAATCCATTTTAGTAGTTACACTTTTTAGCTTCTTGCACCCCTCCATTTAGTAAGCTACATATTCCAAGATTTTTCATACCTTACATCTGAGTATGATGCAGCAAAATTTTTGTGTAAAAAACCAAACACCACAATAGTTGAGTTAAAAATACCTGAAAAAATATTTAATACTAAACCGGTTCACTGACTAATGCAAACCTTTTTTTTTTTAAATAGTCAAGAAACTTCAATTTCAGGCAGTCTATTTTATGGCAAATATCATAGCAAATTTGTGTTTCATTGCTCCAAACAAACTGTTATTCAAAACATATTTTTTTCAAGGCACAATTGTTATGTGCTATTACTTTCCCTACCAAAATTTTAAAAAGTCCCAAAGTTTTGCAAGTTCTTTTCAAAGCCAAGGTAGTAATCTGTAAAAGATTAATTTTACGTCAGCTACATTCTAACAGCAGTTTATAGGAACTTCAAAAAACAATTCTCTTACATCTTCAAAAAACAATTCTCTTACATCTTGAGACTTGATTTTACAAACCTGATTGTTATGCAGTATTTTCTTTGTAATGTTTAAAAGGCAATTTTGCCAAGTGTTAAAATGTCAAGGGTTTGTGCCAATCTTATTTACAAAGGTATGACTACAAAAGAACCAGTTTCCAAAAGAATGACCAGTGTAGCCTCAGTCAGGAATAATTCATTCACGAGCTTGTCAAGGCACGTAGCACTCAAAATGTCAACAAAGCAACAAAATCTGCATGTTTAAGAATGCTCAATAATGGACCAAAAAAAAATAACCATTCTGTTTGGCTCTTGACATCTATGTGATACAGTTAATTCAATTATTATCAATAAAGTTTTAATTTTTAATGATAGTCTTTGGTTTATGGATAGACAACTGAAGTATACTCAAAAAGGAGCTCCTGGCATAACTATAATGCAAAGGAAAAAGAAGGTGGGCAGACTAAAGTGGGAACAGGCTGCAGACCCTATGCTTTAGAAGAGACAAGTTCCCTTACATTCTATGTAGCTGTGCAGAAAACAGAACTTGTTCAAGAAACTCAATTGCTTCAACTCAAGAATGCCACATAACAATTGTTGACAACTCCTTCCCCCAGAAGGCAGGATGAAACAGCATTCACCGTTACTCCATTCAGAAGCCTCAGTTTTTAAAACAATATTTGTTATGAGATGGGTCTTCTGGAATTATAAACTTTAACACCATTCTGCATTGAGGAGCGAGCGTATTTTGTCAGAAGTGCACCAACTGTCTGCTTCTCTGAACATAAGTCTCTACAAAGGAAATCAAGCAGGTGATATTGATATTAGAGGTGTTCTCACAATGATTCAGTGAAATGCTTGTAAATACAGAAGGAACAAGCTGGACTAGGGTATTAGGAGAAAAAAAGCACAGAGTAACTGTCACAGTGCTAACCCAAAGTTTAGAACTCTGAAATTTAATCAACAGGAAAAACCACAATTTACTTAAGAAACAAGGATTTGGGGTCTGTTCTTTTGTTTATTACTACTGTCCTCTAAAGAGCTTGCAATCTAGCAAAACAGTTCCTGAACCAGTTATTAAAAGTTACAGCAAATTTAGAGATCCTCCTAAAGAATTAATGCAGTTAATTACCATCTATGTCTGCTCACATGTATCCTGGCTGGGCCTTCCAGACAGCATTGTAGCGTTAGACAAATGATGCAGTACAGGAAGCACTACTACTCTGTATTTCTTCAGCTGTAAATATGAAGACTAACTATAAAGTTCAGGATATTTATCCTTTAAGTTAAGTCTGCCTCAATCAAGTCAGTCAGAATTATCTCCTGTTTAAATTCAGTAAGATCAAAAAGTTAAAATCCAACAAATATAGCTACAGTTCCCAGGAGAGGGGATTTTATTCATACAAAACTTGTAGTCATTTAAAACAAAGTACTTAAGGGGGTTATAGCTGATAAGAAGTCAGCCATGCAAAAAGGGAAGAATATCAACACTACTTATATCATGATAATTCTGCCTGACTTCTTTTTTTTTAATGCAATCATGATTTAATGTGTCCTTACTGTATATAAGGTGTTATATCCTCTTCTGTCCACTTTTCCCGTACGCTGAATAAGCTGTTGAATCTTTCCTGATTATCTTCAGGTAAGTCTTCTACTTTTAGCAGGAAGATGGTCTCTGGTCTTGAGTTTTTATCCAGAAGAGCCAAGCCCTGTAGATCAGCATCAGAGAGGAAGTGTTAAATAAACCAAAACAATTTAATTTGTTCTAGCAACAATCCATGACGAGTTGCCCTCTGCATCTCCAAAGTCTAGTAGAACTGCACTGATAGCAGCAAAGTGAAAAAATACCATAATGGTGCTGTTTCATTGGCAATATTTCTCATTTCCCTTATGACAAGAAGGGAAGGGAAATCCGTCACGATCTGACACCACTCCATCTCTTTTCAGCAAAAGGGTTTTCTTAGTGCTTGCCACTGTGGAGGCTGTCATTACAGTCCAGTCTACGAGAGCTTCTGCTTTAGTTACATTTACCAGTATTAACTGCACTGCTGCAACTTCTCTTCAAATAGAGAAACACGTTAGACTTACAGAAGCCTGAATCATCGTGATTCTGCACTACTGACACTTGTAGAGGATGTCAGAAATAGTACTGAAGAGCTGGCAGAAATAATATAACCAATCCCCATCAATTGATAACATCTAGATATGACAGTCAGCTGTGCCTACTCATGGAAGACTCCACCCTTCTTTATGTTTTTACCTTAAGCTGATCGAGCCTTGTTGTCATCCCCTCAGGGACACTTTGTTGCCAAACTTGTTGAAACTCGGCCAGATTGAATTTAACTGCATTTTGCAGAAGCATTTGTGCTATGGCTCTGCATATTTTATCTTCACGCATTTCAAAATAAACCTCCCCTGCTGAGAAACAAAAGACACAGTATGGTGGGTTCTTGATTTTTGGTAACAGAGAACAGCCTCAAATATCCATTCTGTTCTACAGTCTTCTACAAACCAGCTATTCTGTTTTTATTTTTCTGGGGGAGTAACCTGACTTCATATTACTTCAGAAAAATGTTTCTTGTCTTCCCATTCTGAAGAACAAATTATGCAGATTGTTACGTGTGTGTGCACTGTCTGGCTGCTGCATTCATTTGTATCACTGCATTTATGACCTCCCCTCACCATCACCACCTTTTCCTCTCTCCATAGGGACACTTTCTCCTACAGCTTTCATTCCTACTGGCTTGTATTAGTGTTTGCTGCCGGTGGTTGAACAATTAAACAAAACTTATTTCCTTAATCATCTTTATATTATGGTATGACCATGGGAATAAAGAGGCTCTATTTTCATTTTCTTGGCTGAAATTCTCTGAATGTCAGTCACAAACGCTACCTTCCACCTTTTCAGTCATCTACACTCACTAATTCAAAACTACTCTTTGTGCAATGTGCCTTAATATACTAAAAAGACAATCTGTATCACTACAACTGCTCCTCTGTGTACTTCAGTCAAAGGTGAGATGAGAACGGTTACAGGGAAGAATTTAGGTGAAGGCACTGAACTATTCTGCAGGTGTGTGAGACGAGCAGTGGAGATGCAGGCAATACAATAATGGATCTTGCTGTGCAGTTCACGAGACTAAGTGTAAGTGTCTACTTCAGGTAAGCCAAATTCACATTCTGTTCACAACAGCACAACTAATTGCTTAAAACACATGACATCCAAGGCCTCCTCGTGGAATATAAATTGGTTTATAAAGTGGAATATAAATTCTCAATGGAATATTTAGAGGGAATAAGAGAAATTCCATCTAAATTCTACAAGCAATCTGTTTTCAGTCACAAAAGTATTGCTGGTAGACATCTAATATATCTCTTTAGGTACCTCTGTTAGCTCCCAAGTTTTCTCTAGTGTCTCATACAGTTCAACAGTCAATTTTCCTATGACAATTCTCTTAAGTTTACTGGGTTTTTTTGTTTGTTTGTGTGTTTTGGTTCACTGTTTTCTTCCTCCTTTTACTGGCATTGTAGCAAATTAATATTTGGGCCATCCTCGCAAAATCTTCAGTTACTAAAGAGTAACTATTTTATTTTGAAAATTTAAACATACATGAGTTCCGAACCTTACCATCATCAGTGTATTTCCTTCCATAGCTTAAAAGAATATGTTCTATCATCTCTCTGGAGAAAAAAAAAAAAAGAAAGCTTTAAAACTTGCTTTTGCCACTGTACGTTACCGTTTCCTATCTATATCTAAACCAATACAGTTTCAAAAATATCTGTGAACACACTTGGAAACGTTCTTCTGTTCTTCTGAGTTTGCCTAACCAGTTTCATTAGGACATAATATAAACAGTTACCAAGAAGCTGTAAACAAGTACAGTAAAAAACAAGGAGAATGGAGGATGGGACATTATAGCCTGTAAGAACACTCCCTACTGCAAACTTGAGATTTTGTTTAAATGGTAACCCTGAACTATTTCATGACTTTTGATGTCAGCCTAAAAGTCAGCTCTTAGAACTGAATTCAGTAATTACACCAGAAATACAGCACCATCTGAGATATCACAAAAACATATTTTAAAGAAATAAGGAGACAGATCATGGTTGCAGCTTACTTCAATCAGCAAACTAGCTAGACACTGGGTTTCAAACTAATCTATGCCTTCCAAAACGCTAACAGTAACGTTTTCCTGGGTAGATACAGCAGAGAAATATTAATGCCTTTATGTATTTTAGAGCCAAAAAAAGTTTATCATTAACACCTGGAAACTAGAGTTATAAAAATGTAATTCTAATAAATAATAGTGATTTAACTGATAATGGTTACAGACAATTTTAAGGACTAAAAGCAATTGCTTACGTGGGCTCTAGAGGTCCAAGCTCCTCAAGACATGTACGTAAAGGAACCTTACTTAAAGACCAGGACTCTGAGTCTATCAGCTGAGTCACATGATTCAAGAGTTTCATCTCATAGTCAAATTCTAAAATTCTCCAGTATCCTGACAAATAGAAAAAGAAAACAGTGTTAAATTGAAAGGTTAACACCTTAACTCTATTTCCTTGATGATATGTTACAGGAGTCAGGACGTTTAGGTCACACCTTTACAAATTACAGAGCATTCTGACCTTTTCAGGATCAAATGCAACCTGCTCTAGGGAACCTGCTTTGGCAGGGGTGTCGGACCCAATGATCTCTTGAGGTCCCTTCCAACCCCTACAATTCTGTGATTCTGTGAAATGTAAGAGAAAGCACAAAATAGTAAGATCAAACGTAAAGGAGCAATAAAATGAATTCAGTTTTTCATAGCTGTTTATGTAGATTACCTGTCACAGATATCATGACACCAGTTCCATCCTGAGATGAATCTGACCTGGAAAAACTGATTATTCAAGCACAGAATTGCATGAACAGAACTGACTGCACTCGTTCTGCAAAGTGTCGGCTCAGGATCAGCCAAGAGCACAGAAAACCATGTAAGACAAAGCACAGACTTGGTACAACAGCGCCGTGCTGTTGTAAAATGACGAAGTTATCTGTGAGATTGTCCTCAACTACCTAACGGGACACTAGAGAGAAGATGGAGCAGAAGGCTTCCCAGCAGTGCTCAGGGGTGGGACAAAAAGCAACAAGCACAAGTTTTGACAGTGGAGCCAGGTACTAGAATTTCTTTCACCTTGCAGAAAGTCAAAGCCCAGAACAGCCTGGACAGAGAGATTGTGCCACCTCTGTCCTTGGAAATGCTCAAAACCAAACAGGTGAAGTCCTGAGCAACCTGCTCCAAGTTGTCGCTGTTCTAAAAATGAGGTTTGGACCTGAAAACTCTGGAGCTCAGTTCTACCCCATACAATGACCCTATGACTCTAGGATTGCTGTCACCTGGCACAGAGGTGAAGGTTTGGACTTGGCCAAGTATGAGTATGACCTGTCCCAAAGTAAGTCACTTGCTCCTCCACCCTTGCCTTGCACAGCACGGAGACTCCTGAAATAAGCCCTGTTTGGGAAGAAGAAAGGACTATCAAGGGGCTGGCTATACCTACGGATCAACTATTTTCGCCTCTAGAAATGTGGAAAGCTGTACACATTCATCCATGACGGGGGCAAGCACCCAAAAGATATTCATGCTACGGGTGGGAAACTGATGTCAGTGCCTGTAAAAGGAACTACACTGGTATCCTGGTTTCAGCTGGGATAGAGTTTATTTTCTTCCTGGTAGCCAGTATGGAGCCGTGTTTTGGATACAGGATGAGAATAATGCTGATAACACACCAATGTTTTAGTTGTTGCAGAGCAACACTCACACAGAGCCAAGGACTTCCCAGCTCCTCGTGCTGCCCTGCCAGCAAGGGGCTGGGGGTGAGCCAGGAGCTGGAGGGGACACAGCCAGGACAGCTGGCCCCAGATGACCAAAGGGACATCCCACACCACCTGATGTCATGCTCAGCAGTAAAACTGAGGGCAGTGGGTCAGGGGGGCTGCCACTGCTTTCGGACTGGCTGGGCATTGGTCAGTGGGTGGTGAGCAGTTGCACTGTGTAACTTGCTTTGTGTAGTCTGCACCCCTTTTGTTTCTGTTCAACTGTCCTTATCTCAAGCCACAAGTTTCACTTTTCTACTCCCCCCAGCAATTTCCCCTATTCCACTGCTGGGCCAAGTTATCAAACAGCTGTGTGGTGCTCAGCTGCCTCCTGGATTAAACACCTAGGAAGAGCCAGACTGGTTGATGCCTGCCCGCTTTTACCTTTTTAATCACCTTCACAGCAGTAGAGGATATGAAAAATATGGAAGCAGATTTTAGGACCTTGAAGTAACTTGCAGAAAGACAAGGTTGTGGGATGAAAAGATCTATCTTATTAGAGAAAAAAAATATTTTTGGGGAAAAAGCGGTTTTTTCCTCATAAGTAAAGAATATTCTTTAGAGACAAATACCTTTAATTTTACAGGCATCTAAAACCTGCAACTGGTGCATTATTTCTTCTTCACTTGCTTGAACCATACTTAACAAATCTTCTGTTGTATACTGCAACAAGGAAAAAAAAGATAGAACAGGTTATCCTTATTCCATCTTTGCTTCATCAACAATGCTAAATGCATTATACGAAATAATAAAAGACTTGGAAGATTGATTTTTTTTTTTTACCTAAACTTAATTTTCTACGGCTTACCACTCTCTGACACTTCTGTCACTTCCAACAGTTTCTCAAAGGGTTACTCAATATAAAAAACAGCCTAACTATGGGGAAGCCTTTGTGCCATGCGTAAGTATTCCGAGGATGTCAAACTAGCTTAAGTAGGCACCAGAAGTAAAGCAATACAGCAAGAATGAAAATGGAACATGTTCCATCTTTATTACATCACATTTTAACCTGTGATATTCAAACAAGTTTACAAAGACTCAAAATCTCTCATCACCTTCGGAGGTCAGAACTCAGTACCTCCACTGAGGAGAAGTCTCCAGCGTGACATCAAGAGTTGTGTGTTGTGTTCTAATGTCTGCCAGCCTATTAGCAGATGTAGCACAGAAGCAGCCACAGCACACGCAGCTTCTTGGAAAACAGTTACTTGGTGAAATGGGAAGGCACTCTGGATACTAGTAAAGATTTACGAGATGTGGGAGGAACAGAAGGTATCGTGAGGAGTAAAGTAAAGGGAAAGAACACTAGACATAAGCCCATAGGAAACAGGGTTTAATCAATTCCTTTATTTACCTGACAGTCTTATTTAAAAAAAAATAAAAATATTAGAATTTTATTAATTATAGCCTAAGAACATTTCCTATCAGGAAAACAAAATTTGGAATTTGTACTAGCTACAGGAACACAAATAGGACAAGCCACCACTAAGGTTGGAACACACCCTGTATGTTAGGAAAGCATTTAATTCAGAAGGGCCTCCTCTTCCTGCTGTGCCATTCCAATCGGACAGCATGCTGAAGCATCATTAAGCTACGCAGAGCTGAACTTACATCAGTACTGCAGCAAGGGACTGCCCTGTTATGCAGTGCTTTAAGAAATACTGACAGCACTTCAGAGCAAATATATCCCCAGATCAGCACGGGTGTTTGAGCGGTCAAATCTGACATTCAGTTAAGACCCTGCACAGGAGTTCTTTGGTTTTGGTCCACTTAGGCCAAGCTAGCACTCTACCAGCTGTCATCTCAGCCTTTTTAAGAAATCACTGCGCTCAGCTAGGATGCTTTTATCACCCTTACAAACATAAAAGGGAATAGGCTGACATTACTCGTGGCCATTTGGTCAGACATGGCACGTCATACTTGACAGCCCCAGAGAAAGAAAAGCTGTATTATACCTTAACCATCCTATAATTCTCCCCAAGTTTTGAGAAGGTTCAGAAGACTGTATTCAAGAAAGTCTCCACATAAAAAGGGAAATGGCCAGTCTCTTCCAGTGTCCTTCCTTTTCCTCTTCTTACTGAAAAGCTTATAGCTTACCTGCGAGTCAGCGGAAGTGCTAATAATTACCAACTTGTAGTAGGCTTAAAAATTAACTCAAAGCAGCGCTGTGAAACATTAAAGCTGCTTTTCTGGTTAAGAATGTTTCTTGACTTTTATTTGCCCATTACCAACTTCAAGAAAGTGACTTACATGTGACACTGTTGAAGTCTGATCTTTCCCACTATCTGGTCCTTCATATGGATCTTCCAGGAGAAGCTTCCTCAGTTTCTTCAGTTTAGGCCGACATCTCCGCAACTCCCAGTAGTTATTGGAGAAGCCAGCAATCTATGGGAAAACACAGGGACATTTTAATGAACCACTTGGATTCACAGGAGCTTACCAAAATATTATCAGCAAAAAGTCTTAATCTAGTCACTGAGAAAAAAAAGCTATTAACAGGTGAATGAAACATCACTGTAATATTTTCCATTAGAACATTACCACCAGAAGCAAAGAAT
The DNA here is from genome assembly GCF_011077185.1 of Oxyura jamaicensis. Classification (NCBI taxonomy): domain Eukaryota; kingdom Metazoa; phylum Chordata; class Aves; order Anseriformes; family Anatidae; genus Oxyura; species Oxyura jamaicensis. Next base: position 145,255,373 of record NC_048894.1, read on the forward strand.
AGAAGTCCACGGTTGTATGATAAAAAATATTTGTAGTGCACATGACAAATGGACCAGCTCATCTCCGAATATAAATGGCAGGCTGTCATGAAGGGATATATTCCTTGTCAGTATTTCCCTTAATGCTAAATTATATTACTGCCATAAAACCCCTCCTATTTCCATCTGCCCTTATTCTTCCCATTTTGGGATCTACTTCATTTTCTTTTAAGTCACCTTAATGACTCATCCTATCATTAAGTTCAAGTAAAACAGACATTAATGAGACAGTAGGCTACACTTTCATTCAACTAACAGAACATCTCGATTTCTTAGTCTGATTCAACACACAGATGAAAAGTCCCCAACAACAAGCTCAGGTGTGATTGATTCAACTACTCTATCTAATAAATCCTTACCTTCAGAGTAATCTGAATGCTTTATTTATTTATTTGGTAAAGAGCTCACCATTAAAAATACAACAACAAAAAGACCCCTGAACTTTGAAATAATGCTGACTTCACAAAAGAAATGGTGATGTTTTGATTACTATGTTCATCCAAGGACAAGCAGGATTACTCTTCAATGATGTCATTATGTCCATTGCAGCAAATTATCAACTAGTAACAATGTTTTCCTAACTATTTTGGGGTAGAATTTTATTAACTACACTTCAGGGGAGCAAAAACCAATGAATTCCTTAAACTCAGAACTCTAAAAACAATCCGCTCCAACAAATCTTTCCAGATGTTAGTTGAAAAATAGTAACCTTTGAATATATTTTTGTATTTAAAAAATAATATTCAAGCGTGACAAGGTATAATCTGCCCTTTGGGGAAAGCATTCATAAGAATCAGTTTACAAACAGCTTACTTTTAGAAAAGCTGCTAACACTAATAAATTAGATATTCTCTGAAAACTTTTAATACCTACCACAAGTAATTACTATACACTCAAAATAAACCATACTTTGACCTTCTTAGAAACAATAATTATCATACATTATGGATAAAGTTTGGTTGCCTAAACGAGGGCCCTTTGAGCCATTTTGGACCCCCTACGGTACAGCGTGCCCCCTGCGTATAAAGCATGTTTATGAAGACATCCTCCTGAGACCAGTGGACATACAAAGAACCTACAGGAGATCCATGTCCTTCCAGAATGGCAGCTCGTAGCTAGACCAAGACCACAAAGCATCTAAAGTGGCATTGGAAGTCTATGTTTAGGCAACTGAATCCCACCCCGGGTTTCACATAAGCCTCCTGTAAAAAATACAAAAAATAGGGAGAATACGGGATTAGAGAATTAAAGCAAACAAACAAAAACCCAGAAAGGCATACCTGTGAATGAATAACACTGCCAGGTGCTTCATCTGCACTCAGCTCTTCTGGAGTTTTGCAACCAGGAATAAACAGCAGCATATTTGAGGTATCTGCTATTTTCATGTCGTAAGTTTTATCTTTGCTGCACAACACTGCTTGTTCATCCTTTTCACCACGGATTACCAGGCTGAAAAAAAAAAGCACAAAAATAAAGACATATTTTTACCTCTATTTCTCGATGAACACCTATTAAACACACCTGATTTTTTTTAATTATATTTAAACATCGGTAAAGACATTATAAACTGCAGTTCTACTTGGTAGCAGCAGTCACAGTACACCAAAATGTAAAGCTGTAATTCTCAATTTATCTAAAATATCTTAACACTATTCACACAAAACCCCCAAATCACCAAGTTAGTAACGCTTAATGCCTGAACCAGCTCACTAACCTCAGAAAACAGATTATAGCTAGAGCTGCTCCTTATTGAGGACAGAAATTAGCCCACTGTGAAACAAGAAGCAAGCAGAAATTGGCTGTTGGACAGTGTCCTTCAGGTAACTCCCTCAAACTTACGTATTTTCTCGCAACTGATTCCAAGCAGAAAACACACACACACAAAGAAAAAAAAAGCAAAACAACAACAACAAACAGACTTCTATAAAATTTCCAAATAAAGAATCTAAGGCAAATCCCCTTCTTCAGCTCACATACTTGACTACATGGAGATTCTTAGTGAGGGCATGATAACACAAAGCAGGACAACAGCTCCCCCAGGCTACACTGAATTAAGTGCTCAGTTTCAATTTAATCAAACTGCTAGTTTTGATTCCCAAAGCTTGCATGTGTGAGCAGAGCCCGGCTGTGCCCGAGTGGTCCCCCAGCCACTGGCACCCCAGCCATCGCCCACCCAGCACCAACAGCCTCACTGATGGGCACCTCTAAGGCCGATTTTCTTTAGGGGGAGCTCTAACGTTGTATCATTGAAAACACGTTTATTACATGGCTAGCGTTGCAGTTGATAAATGGAGTCATTTTAAAACCGTCTCAAGAACTCATTCTCTGTTTTTGGTGCAGAGGTAGAGGATGTCACAGAACCACCCCGGCATGTGCCAACGCTTCACTCGCTGGCCTGTCCGTGGGGTTTGTAGGTGCTCAGCCCAGCCTCAAGCCCCAGCAGGAAGCTCTCGGAAGGGAGTAGGACTCTTTTTAGGATTTCCCAATTTGTAGGCGTCTGTCTCAGGATGCCCGGCAGGAATCCCTTCACTGTTCCAGCCAGAAGTCTCAGCAGCGTTTCTTCCCTAAACCTACTTTTTCCGCGTGGAAGGAAAGAAAACAAAAGGAGCAAACACTCCCCAACGAAAGACTCAGAAGATTTCGGAAACACTTGTTACTTTTGTTATTAAAGCAGCAACCCTGACCGAACAGCAAGCAGCCCGGGGACAGGACGCAGCTTACTTTCCCTCCCTGCCTCCCACCCACCCCATCCCCGCTCGTTCCAGCGGGGGCAGCGGTACCTGGCCCCGGCTTCCAGCTGAGCGCAGAGGCCGGGCTCCAGCTGCAGCAGGCAGCACTCCCCGGCGCCGGCCGCCCCCGGCCCGAAGCTGAGGCACTGCGCGGCCGGCAGCAGCTCGGCGGGGCTCAGCTTGGCGGTGCGCAGCGTGGCCTCCACCTCCGCCCGGCTCCGCATGGCGCCCGCCGCGCCCGCCCGCGCTCGTTCGCAGCGGCGAGAGGCGGGAAGCAGCCGGCGCTGTACGCCCGCTGGGTTGGTATTGTGGTTGGGGTTGAGCCGCGTCCGGAGCGATCGGTGGGGCGGGCGGGTCTGAAGGGAGGTCACCTCAGTGGGATAAAGCCGCCTGTATCTGACTGCTTGCAGTAAAATCTCTCTCTCTAGGCGTATAAAATGTTATAAAAATGCATTAAATGTCCTATTTTACCACAGCATCAGAGGAAAGGCTCGATTCTGTGGGGGAGCAGCTGCCCCCATGGCTCGCTGTCACCCACTCGTGCTCCTTCCCTCATGCTGTGGGGCTGGGTAGCCTGCTGAGGGCAAGCACCCAGTTCTCCTGTCGCCAAGTTGTCCCTCAGGGAAGACCATGACAAGCCAAGTACAACTCATGTAACCCTTGTGATTTCAGCTCCAGCTGGGTTTCATGCTGTGGCACAAAGGAAAACCTTAAAGTGTAAGAAAAATAAAGGTCTGGAGACGGCTGTTCACCAACACTGGGAACCGGTCCTCTCTGTGGAGCAGCAGAGGCTGACACGTCTCCACCTTGCCCAGGACCACCTGGTCCTTCTGGGCACAGCGAGGTGTTACTGCAGGGCATGTTAATGCTGGGCCTGGCAGTGTGCCTCTCCCCTCTGGCACTGTGGCTAACTGACTACTTTACAGAATGACAGAATGGCCGAGGTTGGCAGGGACCTCTGAAGATCATCTGGTCCAACCCCCTGTTGAGCAGGATCACCTAAAGCATGTTGTACAGGATGGCATCCAGGCAGGGCTGGGATATCTCCTGAGAAGGAGACTTCACAACTTCACTGGGAAATCTGTTCCAGTGCTTTGTCACCCTCACAGTGAAGAAGTGCCCCCTCATATTCAACTGGAAATTGTATTCCTTTGTACTCCTTTGTACTCCTACATCTCATGTTTCTGTCTGCAGAGTCTTGCTGTGCTCAGAATAAGCCTGAACTAAATGACCTGGACAACAGGACAGAGCCAATGGATTGGGTACCCAGCTGGCAGGTAGCAATGGCTGTTACACGTGACAGAGTTGGATATTGTCTGCCTTCAGAAGGTCCCATGCTTGAGTAGTGCCAAGGAATTGGCCTTGGAGAAAAATTGCACTAAAATAACAAAGGAGCTACCTCTATCACCAGCATTGTTGCTCATTCACAAACTCAGCTATCTATCATATTTTCATGCTATATTTCAGGGGACCATGGTAGTCAAGTCATTGTGTACATATAAAACCTGAGGCACTTTAGCTTATGTTGGTTTCTAGTAATGCATAGGTACAAGCTGGTATGTGTACAGTCTTACTTCAGTTTCATAGAATCACAGAATGGTTTGGGTTGGAAGGGACCTCAAAGACCACCCAGTTCCAACCACCCTGCCATGGGCAAGGATGCCACCCACTAGATCAGGTTGCTCAGGGCCTCATCCAGCCTGGTTTTGAACACCTCCAGTGATGGGGCATCCACAGCCTCTCTGGGCAACCTGGTCTGGTGCCTCACCACCCTCTGAGTGAAGAATTTCCTCCAAACCTCTAATCTAATTCTCCCTCATTACACCTTGCTTCAATGTAAGTCTGTTCTTAACACACCTCTAAACTAAACCAGAAAATCACTGTTCTACCAAGTAAATGCTCACACAGTTACTAACAGTTTAAATAGCTGTTCAGTTAAGTTGGTTTTAATTTATACCTTAATCTGTGTAATTTTTTCAATTAAGTTGCATGCCCATTTCTTCTTTTTACTTTTCACTCTGTAGAATTTAAAAAAAAAAAAAAGTTTCAAGAGAAATCAAGGAACTGAATCCAACATACAAATTTATGGAGTTTGTATATTTGAATTACAAACATTTTTTTTTTTAAGTTGGAACTCATAAAGTTCATTTCTTGAAACAAAGGTGAATCAGTTAATGAATGTAGATTGCAGAGAGAATGAGGAGACACTGAGCAGTCAATGTTGCTGTCAATTGATAAGAAAATGCATGTTATGCTAAGGGAGCTTTGTAGGATCCTGAAATTATTTTATAACAGTCCCGTGGGATTATTTACTTGCTCTGGAGTTGCTGCAGTTTAAATGAGTGCTGTTTTCAGTTTGAGGTGTTCTGGTGAGCTGAAATTGTCAAGATTCAGGAGCATGTAACATATGGCTAGATGATCTTGAAGGTCTTTCCCAACCTTAATGATTTAATGATTCTATGATATTACAAGCAGAGGTGAGACTCACCTATAGCGGAATGGAAGAGTTGAGGATATTACTTCACCTATCATTACTACCTTTACTTTACTGATCTCCAGTTCACATCGGTCCCCCACAGTGCACAGCTGAGGCTTTGTTAACTGCTGTAGGTGTACAGCCAAGAGGTACGCCTCTTGTGACAGGTCTCAGTGTGAGAAGGAGAACTGAAGTGCTGAACAGCCTGCGTCCTCAGCAGGGCTGGGGAGGGGAGGCAGAAATATGTCCCGCCTGTCTGTCAAGTAGCAAGCAACATTAGCTTTGGTGTACTTTTTCAATTGACTAATGTTAATGAAAATTGGTGTTAACGGAATCTGGTTGACTAGCATTGACTGAAGTTAGCAAAACATTAAATGGATTGTTGAAGATTATTACAGTCTTGCCTTTGAAGTTCTTGGCAATGTATAATGTTTCCCAGGGCTCAAACATCAAGGATGTGAACAGCAAAATAAATCAAGGACAGCTGTGACAAACCAAAGAAAGTAAATTCAAATAACTCCAAAGCTCCACAACGAAGATATAAGACAATGAACTGTGAGATAACATGACATCTGCTACAACACTACACTTCACCGGTGTCACCTCTAGTCATCAGGCACCACATCGGGAGGATGACTTCCAATTTCAGTTCACGTACTTGGGAACTACAATAAAACGTGTGAGAAAATTGGGCAACATGTAATGGGGTGTTTAAATGCCAAAGAAAGACGCACACAGTAAAAATGTCTGAGTGACCTTCAAAGTACAACATAAGTAGCTGTGATAATAAGATAACAGCCAGCACTGGAAAAACTGGCACAGTGCTGAAGTTGAATACTGTAACAAATTATCAGCCTGATGATAATTACACAATTCAGAGTTACAGTTGCTGGAAATTACTCCACGAGAGGCTCCGCTTTATTCAAGCCTTACAAAACTTAAATCAAGGATTTATTTTTTTTCTGTTGAAATGCCATCTGCAGTATTTAAAATTAGTGTGCATGTTACATTTTTGACCATTAAACAACATTTCTCATTGCTTGAAATATCTGTCAGTGGATGTGTCCATCATGTTTCAACACAGAAGATGGTCAAAGGAGCTGGAGCTGTAGGTGTGACTGGAGACCCCTGAATGCCATTTCAGCATCTGTCATGAACTTCTGTTAGACACTGGGAGAACAGCCATGTACAATGAGCGCACTACATCTCCTTCTTAGGATAATAAGAAAACAAACAAGCAAACAGAATCAAAGAGAAAATATAATTGTGCCATTGTATAAATCCATGACACACACCTATCTTGAACAAAGCATGTCATTGTCATCTGAAAACCACTAGAGGAGACAGAGAAAAGGGCCTCCTGGTACGTCAGAGGTGCAGACAGGTTTTCACAGAAAAAGAGATTGAATTGATTAGATCATTTCAGCTTGACAAATATAGAGAAAAGAGATACAAGAGATGTATAAGCAATTAAGAATATAAGGAAAAAATATTATCTATTCTGTCTCAAATATAAGAACTGGACAATACCACTAAAATGAGCAAGTTATGGATCATAGGAGAAAAGACCTTTCCATACAACACGTGGAACTTGTGGGGTGTTGTGAAGGTCAAAATGAGTGTGATCCACATGAGTTGGACAAATTCACAAAGGCTGGTTTTGTGATGCTTGTCCCGAGTAACCACAATATTCTGGTTTTAGCTGTAACTTGGGACCCTAAATAAACTCAGACCCCTTGAACCACTCTTCTCTCTCTGTTGGAGTTGGTTATTGAGTTAGACTTACTTTTATTCCTTTTTAATAAATAAATAAATAAATAGGTAAAATAGCAGTGACTCGCATGTTCTATGTTCTAGGCATTGATTAATGTCTCTTATCGTGTCCCACTAAAACAGTCATAGATGGTGTCAGCCAGCAAAGCATCACGAAGCAAGAGATGAGTCCAAGACTCAAACTGGGAAAATTTCAGCCAATTAGTAGAGAACCCAGGTAGCTCATTGCTACCTCAGATAAGCACTTTCTCATCCATCTTAACAAGCCAACAGGGAGATGCAAAGCAGTTACATTCACATTAGGAGAGAACAAACAGGTGTAAACAAACCTAAATATTTGTGTAAACTACACGGTGGCCTGGAATATCTCACTGACATAAAACTGATTCTGTGCTGGAAACACTGCAGAACAAAGCCAAGCACAAAGCCAGAGAGCACATGTGGAAATACCTCAGGGAGCAAACACCATCAATACATTTAGAAAATCGGTTTGAGAGTATCACAGTGCGTAGCTGGGACAAGCACAAAACCCAGATGCCCCGTGCTTACAAGACAGGTGGAGCTCAGATACCTCTTCCCTTGCTATCCTATTTCTTCTCCAGGCCAGCGTAGCCCTATGTAATTGCAAGCAAAGAGGGTCAGTCATGCCACACTGATGTTGTCCACGGTACGGTAGGGTAAATCTGAGCAGGTTGGTACCCAACCTGCATTCACAGCTTCTCCTCAGTCTCAGCCAGCTAGCAAGGACATTTGTAGTTATAGAGTGTGTCCTCAGAGTGTAAACACTGGTGAAACGGGTGGCAAGGTGCTGTGATTTCTGCTAACATCAGCATGCAAGAACAGGATGGATTTTCTCATGAACATATTAATTATAGGGACAGAGTTTAAATCAAGCATACACGTCATTTACTGCATAAGTACACCATGAAAGCTTTTTGCTTCATCCATATTTTCTGGCTAGATCTTCAGAGAACATCCGCCACTGCAAAAAATGTAGTTCAGGGTCAACTGCTTGTTGGCAAAATTAAGAGCAATACTTTTATCGCATGCCCTCTGTATTTAATCACATAATGCACCCACCTCTAGAATTATTTGGAACTGTATTATCATTAGTATCTCGGAGGTCAGTATACCTCTTTATTTGGCATTCATAAATAGAAAAGTTGCTGCAAGTAATAACACTTAAGAAAGTATAATGGATAAATGGAATTACATGGTTTTTTTTGTTTGTTAGTGTTTTGTTTGTTTTGTTTTGTTTTTAATACTGTGTGGAGTGTTTTATGGCTAAATTTCAGTCTGGAGACCTTATTAATAGTGACATAATAAACATAATTCTCTGTCATCTGGCAAGTTATCATATGGCCTTGCTTCTTGATTAACTGCTGTCTGCATAGTAGTAATCTCAGAAAGTGGCTTTTTGCAGTTAACGTCTTATTAGTTTTTGAGACACTGCTAGGGCTAAGCAGTACAAGTAGATCCCAGCAAAACTTTCTGCAGACAACAGGTCTATGACATCTGTATGAGTCTAAAATTAAAAAGGAAAACCAAACAATGTAAAAATCATAGGTAAAATACAGCGTGTTATGCAAAATAATAAATAATAAGTAAATCAGGAAGGTGCATCCAATATTCCATTGGTGAAAGAGTATGCAACAGAGAAGTATATTGACACAGGAAAATAACAGTCAAAAACAGCAGGATAAAAATTCAAAAATCAAAGGCTGAGAAGTTTGGTAACATCTTGTTTCGTTGCTTTGAAGAATTCTTGGAATTTAATCCAATGTAACCTAGGTTCACATCTACAGTATAACACTATATGCAACATTTGGCTGTTTCATACAATGATCCCAACTCTCTAACGTCACCGTGTGTGTGGCGTATCTACTTCTGATGGTCCATTGAAAATGTTGGCGGTGAGCTGCAGCACCTGCTGGAGCACTCCTCATCCTCAGTGTCCTCAAGGACCATAATGCCATTCTAGCATCACCCTCATACGTGTTGAATAATTAAACCTCAGCCTGCCAAAAACTACCAGTTAGCTCAATTCTGTCATTCTTCACTTTATTCCTGGACCAGGCTATTCTCTTCCTATCCTGTGCCCCAAAATATTTAGGAGACCATCTAGTCCCTACTCCTTTTTAGTCCCAAACCATCTGCTTGACTGCTTGACAAGAAACTGCAAAAACAAACAAACAAACAAAAAACCCTGTAGGCATCTCTGCAATAAATATTTTATTCTGAAAATCCTAACTGTCTGCATTTTTTTTTCTCCTGCTGCTGAATGCTAGAGATTGTCATGGGGATAAACTCCCCCCCCCCCCCTTTTTTTTTTTTCAATTTTAATCACTGTGCCAATGAGCAACTGGAATTTTCTTACAACTCTGTGAGTAACGATTAGTAGTGAGTGTATCACAAGGGATACCCGTGTCTTGAGATACTGAACAATTTGGCATCATGGGGTAAGCTACAACCTGGCCAACAGAAGTAACTCTGTTTTCGTTCATCAGATGTGATGGCCTCTCAGATCTGCAATTCCTCTCAACTCAGAAAATAATTTCATTGCCTGTACAGGGAGGAGGGATCCTTGTCGTCTCATCTTCCCACATCGAGGTGTTGGAAGCTCTGGGACCAGTTTTGGCATGGACCTTTCCTAACAGAATCGCTTTTCCTCAGGGAATTGGTAAGTGGATAATGAGGTTGCTCTCGTCTTGAACTGCTTGAGATGAGATGCTGTGTGAGGCTTGAGATGAGATACTGACCTTCAAGCCCTCCTTGGAGAGCTAGATGAGTCTTCCCCCCAGATTTAATGATTTGAATGGGAGAAATATCAAAGGAAATAAGGAAATGTATTTCTCACTTCCCATCTCAGCCTGGCTCTGTTGCTACTGTCTTTCTTCCAGCTTTTTCTCCTCCCTGTCTGATTCTCTCCCCCTCTTTTCTTCAAGTCCCACTTCTGTTCTTACTATCCTTCCTCCCCATTCCTGTCCACATCAATTTCCTGTATTTTTTCTTGTTTAACACCACTTTCCTGGGTGAACACAGCTTGGTGAAGTTTTCTTTCCAGACATAACAACTAGAGACTGATTTTCTGATGCTTTTTGCTTTTTATTTTCTTTTTCTCCTGCTGAAATGTTGAGAGCAGGACAATGCTCCTACTACAGATCAGCTTTGGCAATATTGTCAACAGGTTCTGTATTTCAATAGGCCAAGAGTTGTTCTTATGAGAAAACCTTGCTATGGTTCTGCTCCATCGCAGCTGTGTCTGTTGGTGCTCCTGCCACCACTTCCTTTGGTACCCAGTTTCCCTGACGCAGAGCTGCAGCAGATTTCCTTGTAAAGATTTCTGGTGCTCTGTAGCACCTTACGTGCCTTCTTTTTAGTGCAATAAAGGACTGGTCAAATCTGATCATGTTGAAATATCTCAGTGCAATGCACTATCTTTATTTGAGAAGCATGCTCTAGTGAGTTTATTTCATTGCTTCAGCGCTCCAAGAGATCTGTAAATACTTGGAGAACACAGGACAAACACTTACTTGCAAGGCACATTTGTAAAATAATATTGACTTATCTAGTATTTTACTGGCTTTAGTTTTTTTAATTGACTACGTTGGGTAGTTATTTCTCTCCAGTTCACTCCGGAGAGAAATAAATGATGGAGTCAAGGACGAATGTGTTTGCACTCCTATGCAAATATTGTATTATCTAAAGATGATTCCCTTACACAATTGCTATGAGCTTCATTTAACAGTCTTTTGCCTTTATCGAGCACCAATTCACAATTACTTGATCAGCATTTTCGCACTTAATTTCCTGAAAGGACCACAGGGTGGCAGAGTGATGATACACATACCTACTGGAAACGGTTTGTTTCACAGACATCGAGAGACGAGTTAGGCCTGCCAGAATAGCTGCTGGTGGTGACCATCCCAGAAGAGGCGAGCGGCACCATGGGTTTGTAGCGTTTTGGACATCTCAAGATGGTGGTGGCACGACTGCAGTGTGCTGTGCCTGTGCCTGAGGTCCACCAACCCGAGGAAGAGCTTCACTCGCAGACGTTCCCTAGCACCAGGCTGTCTGTGCGCTGCACAGCCTTACCTAACGGCAGGATGTGATGTGGTTAATGATGGAGACAGCGCTGAAACCTCTGCTTTGTGGAGTAGTGCTTGACAAAGAGTGTTTGTCTTTATTAAATGCCTCATCACTCTGAGGGGGTAGGAGCCTACCTCGGAGCAGCAGCTATTTGGCAGCCCATCGGCCTGTCTGTATCTGTTCCAGCCACCAGAAAAATACCTCTGCAGATAGGCGCACACCTCCTGTTCGCTCCCTCAATCCCTGCGGTGCGCTCCCTTGGGCAGGGAAGAGCCAGACTGCTTACAGCAGTGTGGGCACTCTGGGGAGGGCAACAGTTAGTCAACAGTAACTCGAGTGGAGAAGTAGAAATAGGTAGCAAAGGACTAGTAAGGGAACAATGCCTTAGACTGGATCTCAGCTCTTAGGTGTTGCCTCTCAAGGGAGAAAAAAAAAAGTGCCTGTGTTCAAGGGTGGTTACAGTGCAGAGGCAAACTGTCAGTTCAGGCCACGGTGGTTTAAGCAAAACTTACTGATCTTGCAGCCAGATATCAGAGCACATTAGCACAGATATAGCTGGGAGACAGCCTAAGAAGGTGCCTCTTACCATTTAGCTAGTAGGTGTTGTCTTCACGCTTGGGATGTGGTTTAGAAACAAGCTTCTTTTCAGCTGTTAGGCGCACTTGCCAGCTGAGTCACACCCCCAGCCCGTGCAATAATCTGGATACTGAAAAAGTCTTGCACTACCACCTGGGCTAAACAAGTGACGTAGGCATAGCGCAGGCTGAATGAGTTCATAATTACTGTCAGTTAAGTGCAGAATAAATTGAGAGCAAAACAAAAACAACAATAAAATAACTAATGGAAATGCATATGAAGTCTTCAAAGATTAAGATTTCCACCAGTTTTACGGGTGCCTTTTGACAGGGAAATAGTCTTGTGATGCTCTGTGGTGGCAGAGCGCAGCACTGTATGGGCTGCTGCAGGGAAAGTTAACATCCAGCCAGACCCAGTACATGCTCAAAATTAGAAGTTGTTACAAGACTACTGAAAATGCAAAATAAGAGAAATTAGAAATGATTCCATGTCTAGTAGGTACATAGTCTTATAGATACTCTCGTGTAGCAGAACAAACATCATCACTGAGAGCACAGAAAACAGTTAAAAATCGGGTAACAACAAATGCTTTAGCAGAGTGTATTGTTAACAGAGTTATTGAGTCTACAGGTCTCATATAGATTTCTTTCTCTATTTTTTTTCTTGAAGCTGTTCATTTGCATTAAATATTTCTCTATTCACAGGAGCAAGCACTAGAACATGCGCCCATCTCATGATCATGCTTTAGCCATCAGCCTGCACAGGGGTCTCACTATCTTTGGCCCAGTCAATACTTGAACATTTAACACAAAATGAAAAAACTGAGGGGCTCGGAAAGCCCCTTACAGATCATCTCTGCATATCTCAGGATCAAAATGCCTTTTTCTGTGCACTTCAACTTGTTATTATAACAATCTCCCAGCCAGTGACACATGAAATGTAAGAATCTGAACAGATACAAGTCTCACTCAAGTGTGGAAATGTTAGATGGGTTGTGATAAAACCCTCCTGTTCTCTCACCATGGTGGCTTTTGCAGGAACTTGAGTGTTATATTAGAAAAAGAGAAGTTTACAACATGCTTTTTTTTTTTTTTTTTTTTTTTCCTGAAAACTTACTAACTTTTCCTGTGGTTTATCACAAGACTAAAATTAGCTTGGCCAGATGCATTCGGCCCTTTGAATCACAAAAGCACTGATTCTTCTGACCAATTTCTAGCAGACAAGTTAAATTGTTCGAACTCAGAGCAGCAAATGAACAGCAATGAATGTAATCTATGCACTGCCAAGAATGGGAAATACTATTGTACGTACCATGAAAAGAGGAGGGCAGACTGGACAATACCTGGTAGTTCCTCTGGTTTCCTTTGCCAGGCCCCCGGTACTAAGGAAGTTAACCAATTGAAACACAAAGACAAGTGACTTCTCTTTGCAAATAAGCATGGGAATATAGAAAAAAGCCCCCACACTCATTTTTCAGGAGTGTTGCAAGAGCTACTTAAATAAAAGGTCTACTTAAAGGCCAAACCCAATTTTGTATGTCTTCCTCAGCAAGAGAGGAAGCAAGTATTTTTTAAATTTGAGGTTTACATAATGCTGGCTCTTACACAAAAGATGTCAGGAAAAAAAACAAATGGTAAACCAATCGAAGAGCTCACCTGCTAATGCCTTTTCTCCTTGAAGTGCTTCACCATCTTTTGCATGAGATAATCAATGCCTTAATGATTTGTCTGTTATTTTCCTGTTTCAATAGCTCTAGTCATCCCAGCAAGGAAAATACAAACAACCTTATGCTAACAATGCCAGAGCAGGAATGAGAAGTGTGCATATGAATATTGGTAATTTTTTTATGTGAATGTCTCACTTTAAATTAAGCTTGCATAAAATTAATTAGTGGGACTAAAGAATTAGTTTATCGAATCTCAGATTAATTTATCAGGTCAAAAGTTAGGTCACAGATGCAATATTCTTTAAACAGTGTTCTGTATGCAATATCCTTATTTCGCTCTGTAAACATTTATGTTTCACCATTTGTACATTTACTCAATGAGATAACAAAGTTTATACAAATGACTAGGATGCTTTCTAAAATCAGGACTCGGATACAACGTCCTTGTTCTGCATCGTGTCCCGGAGAAGACCATCATCTCCTTGTGCAGCCTAGGGCCGTGCTGTCTGCCAGAGAGCCTCAAGTCACTGGAAGACATTTGAGTTTCCCCTGATGCTTGTGGTGGCAACTCTCCACCAGACCTAAGCAGCTCTTGTTACCCTTGTTATTGCGGAGGGTGAGTCTGAAAATGTCCCAGGGCTCCAGCTCAAAGCTTTGCCATGCTCCTGGTTGAGGAATGGCTCAGTGTTCGCTTGCTACCTTAACATCACTTAACTCCAGCTGTGCTGAGGTAAAATTCAAGTATGCATTCATATCTGAAATAAGGAGTGACTCCTTAAATTTGTTTCTATGTTTATTAAAAAATAAATAAATAAAAATCATCCTGTTTCCCAGAGGTTACCTCAGAGTCTTTCCCCTGCTCAGCACCCTTGCTGCCAGGATGTCAGACTCAGTGCGTGCTGTGGTTTGGTGGCCATTCTGCCCTGGGAAGGAGGCTCAAGACAGTTTAATCTTTTGCTAATCTTATGTTTCTATAGCAGTCTGTACACTAAAAACATACAAGCTACAAACATCCAAATGTGTTATTTTATGTGGCTTGTTACTGGCCCTTGACTGAACTGTGACCCTTTGGGTTTATATTAGTCAGCCATTTTGGAGTGACATCAGATTTGGGGTGACTGATGCCTAATCCCTTATTCTTAAGCACACTGTAGCTGTAAGAAATTTCATTGTGAACACGTGGAACAAATTACAAATGGGATATCAGTGCACAAAGGCAAACATGGTAGTGTATAACCATTAAATAATTCAATACAGGAAATTACACTGACCTGCAAGAATAATCTGAAATGGAAGGAGAGATATGCATTTCAGGCTGCAGTTCCACATGCACACGGAGTCAAGCTGGTAGCTTGTCACTGCCTAAGGCCAGATCCTTCCCCTTCTTACTCTCCTTCTTCCTCCTCTTTTGTTCCTGCTCCCTGCAGCCCAGGCCTACCCTGCCTCTGTGTCAGCTCCAGTGCTCTTGGGATCCCATAGCCATCCACACAGCTCTGCTCACTAGCTCAGAAGCAATCCACTTTATGTGACTTTTCTGCCTGTTTAGTGAATTGAACTGCAGCAGAGGTCCTGAAAGTGTGAAAATTAGCAAAAGGCACCATGCAAGGATGAGCAGGCAGAGCAGAGCAGGTGGCATTTCCCCCTTTTAGAGGTGGAGAACGGCTCAATCAGCCAAACCCAGCTGATGGAGCCAAGGGGTTACGTAGAAATGGTCTGCAATGTACAATAGCATTCTCTTGAAATTTCTTTGCTTCCGTCATGTGATAAAGCACTTGATAAAAATTACTGTGCAAATTCTTTTTCTTAAAGATAAGGTCAGATGAGATGGTTGTTTCAATTCCTTTTTGTTTCCAGCTCTGTGAATGTATTCTTTATATGTTTTAGATTGAGTGGAATTAGGGGGTATTCACAAGCATTCAGATTAAATTGATGTCTTCTGAATTCACGAGTTCAAGCTGCAGTGCTTGAACACCCCAAGGTGTCCTCCCTCCCTGGCCCATTCCGCAGATGACACAAAGGCAGATTCAGGTTTGGTCCCTTTGCCATCCACAGATCACTGGGGTCTTTCAGACACAATGAGACATTCACTAAAACGAGTACACAGGCTTGAACCAAAGGTCCATCTGGTCCAATGCTCATCTCACAAGTGGCTTTAGCAGTTGTTAGGGAACAGCAGAGAAAGCATATATTAAACTTTGCCTAGCTTCCAATTATTTTTAGCACAGGGAATTTCCTGAGCTGGATGTGGCTGCTGTCTGCTTACTAACCCTCTGTACATTTCTTTTCCAAGTACTTGTCCATTTTTTCCTTGACTCCAAGTCTGTTCTTGTATATCCAGAGCCTCCTTTGGTAATAAATGCTTCCAGTCTCCTGGGGGCTGTGCACAGAGCCACCTCCTCCTCTTTGTTTTCAGCCTGACTTGTACCAGGTTCATTTGGTTCCCTCCTAATTCTTGGTGCAGAAACTATGGTCATGGTCTTGAAATGATGACAATAATGCAAACACACGCAATTTTTCCATGCACACACAGTGTGTGAAGGCGTGCAGGAGGCGAGCGATCCAGGTGTATCATAACTGCACGCAGTTGTAAGTGAAAACCTTTTTTGGACCACTGTCCTGGACTTTGTTCCATCCCGGCGTGTTTTATTTATTTATTTTCCTATCAGAAATGTTGACCAGCAGTGCACATGACCTGGCTACTTGACTTCCCACCGCCAAGACTGAATTCTGACAGAAATTCTCCTCAGCCCTCTCAGGGCTTCTGCACCCTCCGTCGCCTGAGGGACAAAGAGGTGAGGTGAACGGGGGGGAGGAGGGGGGAGTCCTGTCAACAACCAAGCTGGGGTAATCCGGGGGGCTCCATCGCCCCCTGAGGGGCAAAACCCGGCCCCGAGGGCTCCCCGTGGGGGTGCTGTCAGCCCCCCGGGACCGTCCCCTTCCCGTGGGGACGAGGCCGCGGCTCCCCCGCCGTGTGACAGCCGGGGGGGGACGCTGCTGCCTCGGCGGCCGCCGCCGTGCGTTTTCTCTCCCCGCCCGTGACACAATAACACGGAAAGCGGGGCGGGCTGGGGGGGTGTGGGGACTGCCGGGGGGGCCGGCGCCACTCGGGGGAGCCAGGCGAGACGGCGACCTGCCTGTCCCCTGCAGGTGGGGACAGGGGGCTGGAGGCTGTGGGGACCCGGCGCTGAAGCCCGGAGAGGGGGCCGGTCCCCCTCAGCCGGCGGTGTTGTGCCCTTAGGCCGGCGGCGATGGAGGAGGGCATGAGCAGCATGCAGCAGAAAGCGGCGGAGCTGGAGCACATGGCCGAGGTCCTGCTGACCGGCGAGCAGCTGCGGTAAGAGGCGCCTTGTCCCCTTCGCCGTGCCCCGGCAGGTGGTGGGGGGCGTCCCCGGGGGGCGACGGGGGAGGTCTGGCAGCCCAGCACCTGCCCTGCTGCCTGCAGGACCCCGGGGTCCGTCCTCCCTGCAGGGGGGGTCGGGGGGCTGCTGCTGGACACCCCCACCTCGGGGTCACCTTCTGCTGGCTGCCCAGCCTGGGAAGAATTGGGAGAGGGTGGCAAGTGGGGAGGGGAAAAACCCAAATCACGAGTAAAGTGCTGCCGCTGCACTTCTGCGGTGGTCCCGCACATCGCTGCCCCTCTGTGGTGGTCCCACAGCACCCCTGCTTTTCTCCGGTGGTCCTGCACCATACCAGTCCCTCTGCGGTGGTCCTGCACCATCCCTGAGCTTCTGCGGTGGTCCTGCACTGTCCCTGCCCCTCTGCAGTGGTCCTACACCACCCCTGCTTTTCTCCGGTGGTCCCACAGTGTCCCTGCCCCTCTGCGATGGTCCCACACCACCCGTGCCCCGCAGGGCTGCTCCCAGCTCCCCCGCTGCCCTGCACCCCGCAGCAGCTTGCTCCGGGCTCCCCAGCGGGTGCAAGGGGATCCCCACCGTCACCACCGGCAGCAGCGCTCGGTGCTGCGTGCCCGGAGCTGTGCACAGCACGGAAACTGTTAACAGAAATGCCTGACTCAGTTAATTTTTAATTTCTGTGGTGTGTTTAGTGTGCCATCTGTACCCGTGCACTACAGAGGAGAAAAGAAATGTTCAGCCTTTCGGTTCGTTGGTGCAACATCTTGTGATTCAGGAGGAAAAAGCCCGTTATTATCATGTGCTATATGTGTAACTAGAAAGAGATTGTAAACATATTTACTCTCTAGCTTTTGCTTGAATTTTCTTTGAATGTTTTGCTCAGATGCCAGACAAACACTGCAAAATGATAGAAACGCTGCTTGATTAGGAAGGTGCTCCTTGCACCTAGCTCCTTGCTCCTAGCGCAGACACTGATGTTGCTGGTGGCATCTACATGGCACCCTGTGATGCACACCAGTGATGCCCATGGCCAGGCAGTAAGCAGGTTTGTGGTCTGGCTCCAGTACACACCAGAGCCTGCTCCAAGCTTCACATTTTTCATGAAAGTAGCTTGAAATGAAACCTTGGGTGAAAGGATGTACCGGCATGCAGGCTCTGCAGGGTGGACTTAGTGCTGAGTTGTTTGTCAAGGTGCCTGATAAGAATCCTGCTGTTTCTAATTTATCTCATTAAATGTTGACTATTCAGTTTTAAAACAAAAATCCACTTCTATTAAGGTC
The DNA here is from genome assembly GCF_011077185.1 of Oxyura jamaicensis. Lineage (NCBI taxonomy): Eukaryota > Metazoa > Chordata > Aves > Anseriformes > Anatidae > Oxyura > Oxyura jamaicensis. The sequence continues at coordinate 145,273,354 of NC_048894.1, forward strand.
AGCTTAAGTCCTTCTATGTTTCTTGTAGTTAAATACAAAAGCAGAAGCTTTGCAATCTTCCCCTAAGGAGAAGACTGAGGAACTGCAACAAATCTGGCTCCTACAATCAGCTCATTAGCATCACAATCAAGGATGTCATTTGTCACCATATTTATTACAGTAATAAACCACGGGGCTATTTTTGGGCAGGATAATCTACAGAAACAATTATTCCCCAAGCCATGAAGTTACCTGTGGCCATTGCTTCAAAAGTCCGTAGGAAGTCTCCTTGGATTGTGGTTTTGTGAGCAGCTCATCCCACGCGCCGCTGCCAAAAGGGGAGATCTGCTCTCCCCCTTTCCCTCTTCCTGCTGCCCACTCCTGGCTCTGCAGTCCCACCTCCCACATGCCGCCAGCTCCCATACTTCTCACACCTTTCCAGGGGCGGATCTGAGGTGGCCACCTGGCAGGCAGGCTAGTTTGCTGATCTGGTGGCTGCCAACATCCACAGAAGATAGGTGGTGGGAATGTGGAGCCAGGAGGAAGGAGAGGAGGTGGTGGAGAAGAAGCAGGATCTCCCATTCTGTCAGGACCGAGCTGTAGGATCGGCTGGAGCTGTCTTGAGAAAATGCACCCTAAATCATCTCTCTTCCCCTAATTCTGGTTCTGTTCCTCTGTTGGGATGCTCTGTACAAAGGGTTGGTTTTCTTCAGTTTTCCAGACAATAAAAGCTGCAAAATATAAGAGAAAACTGGCTGGTAGACGAGTCTTAGCTGACCATGTCTTAAAATTCGCCTTTTCCTGTCCAAAATAAGGGTGTAATTGTTGATGACAAATGAAAACATGGGAGGTTTTCAGGATCAAAGACAGGCTGTCTCTGAAGCCTCTGGGGCAGACAAACAGATGCTAGAAAACCAACACGCACATGCACTCAAGGAAACATACTGTACTCTATTCTTAGTGATGCTTGCACATGCTAGCTAAGCCCTGAGCGGGAGTGATGCGGTGGGACAGGTGACCATGTGTGTATTTGGGTGAAAGTGCACACGGGCAAGTGCTAGTGCTGCAAGATGAACGCGTAACTTTGGAGTAAAAGTGTAAGATGAAACTGCGAGCACGGTGTTGCTTACACAAAACCAAGAAAACGTCGGTATTTAAAGTGCTCTTGCAGTAGACCAAACAGCGTGTGTCCAAACCCAGAGGCTTATGGTAGCTGCTTGATTAAAATTCCTTACAACGTTCCTATTGCCCTGGCCTCACGTGCTGCCCCATTCCCGTGGTCTGTTCTCTGTGTGTCTGTCCCTCCCCGGCTGGGATTTCTTTGTGCAGCGCAGGCTGAAGGTGTTGTAGCCATGCCTGGTGCTGGCACGAGGCTTTCATGCACCAGCTTTGGTCATTAGCAGTTTGTGGGAGATGAGGCTGTGGTGTAAATCCTGGTGATGTCATTTATGGGAAAATGAGCAGGACCCTGAGCTGCATGTTAGCTAATCTAATACATTTTAATATCCAGTAGGGTCCTCTGCCTCTAAAGGCAGTATCTGGCTAAGCAAATACCTAACCAACTCTTCCTTTTGGGAACATTTTTTAAAAAGTGAGGACTTCTGAAGCTTGGCTCTTGGCAGGCCTTTTAATTGTTGGGCAGATGGCTGCGAAACAAAGCTGAAGACTCCCTGATCTCAGCAGTGCGGCACTTCAGGAGAGACCCTCTGGGAGCTTCTTGCTGCCCTGCAGAAGACCAGGAAGAAAAAGGCAAGAAATGGGATGGGCATGATCCAGCTGAGGGCTCTCCAGGCCGTGATGATCCTACAAGGGGACAAACCGCTGTGGCAGGTTTGAGAGCTCCAACAGACCCAAATCAGTTTTTGTCCCTATTCTGCTGTGTTTTCGAAAACCCTTCAGCTATTCAGTGGTGAGCTCATTCTTTTGAGGATGGCTGCAATGAAGATGTCCTCCAGAGTTTACAAGTGACCCGTATGGACCTCTTCCCTGCAGAAACTTGTGCTCAGAAGGAGCATGGGGCCCTGGAAGCCTCCACCCCACTGAGTCCCTGCCTTCAGACACCTGCCTGGGTGCAGCTCCAGGGAGTGAATGTCCCGGAGATTCTCAATGGGTGTGCGTGAGGGGAAGCATCACAGCCCTGGTACTTTGGCTGGTCACAGACGTGTAACAGCTGGGACGTGCAGCGGCACTACTGAAGTCAGGAGGAATTTTATCTGAAGCAGGGCAATTCCCCGTTCATTTCCCTCCCAGCAGAAGGCAACACGTTGTGCCCACTGCAGCACTGGTCGGCGGAAGGATTAAAGTCTCGCTGTTGGAGTTTGAGCATTAACTTGGTTACAGCTGGCAACCAAGAGCAGTTTCAACAGGCATGTTTTGATATACTTGCTGGCTGCCTGTCTTACAAGTCAGGGTTGTCTGATATCTCACTCATCTGCTAATTGCTTCTCGATGCCAGATTGTCACTGAAATCTGTTTTCTTCCAAGAGTCCCTCGTTTCTCACAGAAAATGTGCCTAGTCATTCTCAGGGTGTCTTTAGGCTTCGGTTGACCAAACAGCAATACTAAAAGGGCACTTTTTAAAAAAATTCTATTTATTTATTTATTTATACCAGAAATTGCCATTGTATGTATGGTGCAGGTCTCTGAAGTAGGTGTAACTTTAATGACATTTAATGTTTCTTCTCTGCAGATTTTTGGATACCAGCCTGTATGAGAAGCAACACCTTTCCCAATTCACACTTCTGTTAAATGGTTTAGTAAATAATTTGGAAACTTTTAAAATGAGCCAGTGACTTTCTGTGAGCAACACTTATAGTCTGTCATCTCCTTTGGTTTTGGTTAGGGAAGTGTGAAGTAAAGTATGCTTTTAAATCTTTTTTTCTTACATTCTTCCTGGAAAGAGAAAATGTAAGATAATGGTTTAACAGAGATTTGTTTGCCTTATTATCAAAATTTGTATAGGACTTCCACTTTACAGAAGAGGTTTTACGTGGTAAAGAGCTGTAAATTTTGAAGCTGAGAAAAGCCAGAACCAGTTTTCACTGGTCTTCCAAGGATCCTGCTTCAGGAAGATTATCACTTTAAGAAAACTTCTTAATAAATTGGAGTGCATGACTTTCACAGTCATTAACTTCTCCAGTATGATAGCGCCTACAGGTCCATATATTTTTTTTTCTTATTCTGAGCAATAAATAGTCAACCTTTTTCACTCCAGAAGGGTTCAAAAGTTCATTGGCTTTCAAAGATGCAAAACACCCATGGTGCATAGCAGTAAGAGAAATGCAATCAAGAGAACCATGCCTTTAATATATTGCTATAACATAGAAATGAATCATATCAGTATTAATCATATAGCTACACAATTTATTTAATGCTGTCACTGTGCTCGTAACTATATCAACACTGTAGCGATGGACATCTGCAACTGTGTGGTCTTGTGCACTAAAAGGAACGTAAGGATTTAACACAGAATTGCCTAGAGGTCACTTCCTCTACAGTCAGGTCCAGACCGGTCTTCAGATACTAAACAAACTTATATGGCATTTTTAGAGACAGAATTAATTAAGATTAGATTATCTGATCTGCCTAAGCCAATCCAATGTTGTATGTGCTTTCCTACCACCTGCACCATGTTCCTGCAGCTACCTTAGTTCTCCACTGGTAGCTGCATTTCCATTAGCAAAGAGCTTAATGATTGGCCTCAAAATTAACCCTAACAAATATTTTTAATTTGTCTCACTCGAGAAGGCTCATGTCTGCTGACTTGAGGACAGATAGGACACAGGAGGTTATATCATCAGATCTTTGTGGAATGAAGTGCTTCGGAGCTTTCTGCCCAAATGACTTCACCTTCGTTAATTTGTTTTCCAAAAATCAAGCAACCAAAAGATTGGCAGTCTTCTCCGTGAAACTCCACCAGAGCAATACGCTGAAAGAAAAGGTTTCAAAGTGAAGGTCAGGAAGGTTGAGAAATTAAGTGCTCTGACACCAAGAAGTTTCCTGCTATCTCTGTGTTATCACACTTTTAATTATACATTTTACCTAATGTAAATTAATTGCAATTTTATAAACAGAATGTTATTTTTCAAATGGATGTTTTTTTTGTTTTTTTTTTTCTAGAATCTTTGATACATGATGCACCTTCTTATGTCTTTGAAAGCTTGCCCATTTGTACTAATTTTGATGATAGGCTCCATATATATAAATAAATATATATGGGGTGTATATATATATACAAGCATGTGTGCATGCTTATATATGCATGTATATATATACAGATATGATATATGTATATACATATGGTTCAAGTGCCAGGAATCTCCATTACTCATGTTCTCCAGTAAAATTTTTGGTTGTTCAGCATTTCTGGAAATCCAGGCGTAAGGCTTTCATTTGCTCAGGTCTTTCCCTTAAGCTCTTTTGATAATTGAGCCACTCCAGTCAGCAGCTCTCCTGGAGCACAGCTCAGAGTTAAAGCAGTTAACAATGCATGTGCAAACAGCGATCTCTTGCTCTATGTCCACAGAAAGGCGGATGTTGTAAGAGTGGCTGCTGCTGTATATTTTATGTATTCCATTCCAGGTGGAGTGAATCATTAACTTTTGTCTCAAATTGTCAGAGATTAGCAGGCAAGCAAAGGGTACTGTATTTGAACCATGTGCAAGAGTAGGTTGGATTTATTTTAGATTAGAGGCGCTGCCTATGAACAGGTAAAGGAAACTGCTCTGATATTGATGCAGGGAGGGCAGGATTAATATGCCACAGGCAACCCGGCTTTGCTGTATCCTGCACTTATTACACAACCCCTGCTCCTGTGGGGGCAGTGGCCATAGGCTGGCAGCGTGACAGAGAAGAGCTCCTATCGCTTGGTGTTATTATTTACTATTTGTGTACTGATAGCGCCTAGGAATTCAAGCTATTTATCAAGTCCCTGCAGGGGCAGGCACTGTGTGCTCAGAGGGAAGATAAAGCCCTTGCAACACAAATCTTGGCCACAGCTGGTGGCAGTTTCATGCAGCAGACATGGAACCCAAAATGCAGAGAAAAATACTGGGTGAGAGCCCAGGCTGAAACCAGGAGGGAGGTCAGCCAGCTTTCTTTCCCTCGTGGTTAACTGTAGGCAGCAACCTGTGCATCTCAAGTTAACGGAGGTATTTCTTTTATCTATAGATGCCAGTACTTTTTGAATTGTAAGCATTTTAGAATTTCCGTGCTTTCTTTGATGTAAAATTTAAGGACTTGAAGGGTGCTGTCACAGCAACAAAAGTTAGCTTCTTCACAATCCAGCTGAGATCCTGGCGTTGCCTTCTGTATCCCCATAGCCAAGCATCCAGGCACTGCGTGCTGGCCTGGGTGGTACCAAAAGGTTAGGGTCTGCTCTCAGAAATTGATAGTCCCTCCTGAAAAGCCAGACCCTTCTCTCTTTCTTGCCAGTTACTCTTGTTTTTTATATTTGTCACCCTTGCATTGTGGTTAGCTCTTTTTGCCTCCTTCTTCCTGGCATCACGTTTGTGTGAGCACTTTTGCTGACTCGAAGATAACTTTTTTCTGTGCTGAAGGCACGGCTTGAATACAGTGATTTACTCGAACTTTTGTGGGAAGAGGTTTAAACTGATGAAGTGGCAAAGGGAACGAAAGTTGTGGTAAGAAAAAACAAAAAATAAGCAGGCTTGGTACTTGTACCTGGGCTTGAAAGAAGAATACACTCCATAAAAATGCCACAGAAAACAAAGTACAGAAACAATCTCTAAAGAGAAAGTGCATTGAAGTGCTAAAATAATGACAGGAGCTACAAAGCTGGAAATCTCAGCAGAACCACAGGCATTCACTGGGTGAAGCACATGCTTCATGATAGCCATGGCTCTTTACTTTTCTTCCTTAACCAAGAGCAAGACATATAAACCACATATTTTAAATAATTTTAATGTGTAAATCACTGGATTTAAATACAGCTTAAACTTGTTTAGGCATAATGTCACAAGGATCCTTACTTACAATGGTTTGACTACAACTATTAGTACCACAAAGAGAATGGTGAGACAGCTTTATGAAGGCAGTTTGCCTCAGCCAGCTAGCAGAAGGACAGCTGAGAATGATTTTTAAATCAATTTTGTAAATATCAACGGTTTTTTTTTTTTTTTTTTTTTTTTTTTTTGGTAATGGTTTGGGGATTTGACTTTTGTCTTGAACCTCACGTTTTTCTCATGGCCTTAAGGAGAAATGGCTGTATTGTGAACATGCCTTTGTTCCTTGCAACAGGAAGAATAACAATGATTTTAGGGTTAAAGAAAGCTAGTTTATTTAAACCTGCAGTGCCAGGAGCGTGCTCTACACTGGGAGTAGAAGTATGATATAATATATAGTGGAAGTATATTTAGGGGCAATGTCCATAAAATGGAGCACAGGAAGCTCTGCACCAACATGTGAAAGAACTTCACGGTGAGGGTGATGGAGCACTGGAACAGGCTGCCCAGGGAGGTTGTGAAGTCTCCTTCTCTGGAGATATTCAAGGCCCATCTGGATGCCTACCTGGGCAGCCTGGTCTAAGGAACCTACTTTGGCAGGGGGGTTGGACCCGGTGATCTCTGGAGGTCCCTTCCAACCCCTACAATTCTGTGATAACAATGTACAGCCATGCTCCTTCATTTCTGGAAAATGCTGATGCATAGAGAGAGAACAAGTAGTGTGGGAGCACAGAGAAAGGGTAACCCACAGGCTCACTCAGGCTCTGGCAAAGCCTGTGAGGTCAGAGGAGCCTCCTCAGGCAGCAGTAACCAGCAGCTCTGCTTCTGGTGACACCTATTTCTCTGTGCCTCAGCTAGGCCCTGATTCATGGCACAGCTCTGCAGGGAGCCAGGTGTGCCTGCAGCTACAGATGTGGAGAGAGGCAAAGACTTTGGAAGGCTAAAATTTCAAGCTGGTATTGCCAATGAAAGCAGGGGTCCCCTCTTTATCTTATTTCTTTCTACCTGCTGGTTCCCTGCTTCGTGCTTCCTTTCCTTTGGCTTAAGCATCTCTGGACCATCACCACAGGGTGACCCGCACCAAGGCAGTGATCAGCAGGGCTTTCTGGTGGGTGATATTTCAGTTGGGTCAGTTTTACAAACCGATTTACCACATGACCACAAAAAAGCCCTTTATGGAGAAGTACAGGCAGGGGAACAGGCTTATACCGTTTCATTCCGCTACGGTTTAAGGCTGTGGTTTTCTGATACAGCAGATCTAACTGCAGGCTGCTGCTGCCCTGCTCTTATCGCTTCCCTTGCACTTCTCAGTGACGTTCACGGGATCAGAAGTTCAGGGAACTACTTCAGCTGAAGCCAAGCGAGAGAAGTTTAACTCTCTTAACAGGCCCGGCATGCGGTCAGACCGGTGCCAGTGAGGGAGTCAGACAGAAACGCGTGGTCAGGGATGCGTGGCACAGGGCAGCAGCCGCTGCTGGGTTTGCTTGGCCACCCTCTCAGTGCTTAATTTTCCTACACACAACGTGGGTCAGATATATGCTTGATTCCCACCTCAAAACTTCCGACTTCAATAGAAGACGCTAAAAATAAGGCTGGTTTAAATGCTTGATGCACGTGTTACCGGATAGGCCCAGCAAATGCCTGTTTACTTCTTGTTCAAGGTTTTTACCTTTCCTTCTGGGCTTCTGTCAGGGTGTAGTGCACGAACAGGGGCAAACACTGACGTGCATTTCAGACGTTTTGAAATTTGGGCTGTGCAGTTTATATGGCCAGCACACCGCAGTGCTACCTGTGTGACAGCACTGCTGCAGAGTGCAACCTCCATCTTAATTACCAGCCCTGTAATTTTACAGTCTTCGTCGTTTGTTTCTTATGAGTGCCTCAATCCAGTAAATGCATTCAGATCTCAAAGGTGCATTTACAAATAATTAAAAAATATGCCTGATTGTGCTTGCTAATTCAGAGCAAACATAGAAACTGGTTTTGGCATAGTGAGGCCATAATTCTTCATTTCCTTGCAGCAGTGTGGGTGATTACATGGGGTACCACAGCTATGGCAGAGGGATTTGCAGGCAGAGGAGAGCTTTCTGGGTTACGTGGAGCACCAGAGGCTATCAGTCATGCTGTGGATCCTACAGCAGTGTTTACTGGTGTGTCTAGCTGCTGCTGCAGGAAAGGGTAGGGGAGCTGGGCTCCTGCTTCACTGGTGGACCTGCTCTAGTGCTTATCTCACCCCATGGTGAGCAGTCTGGGGAGCTCAGCCAGTTTAAGTGGTGTCAGTGCAAGGAGAAAGGTCAGCTGGCCTGGGGGCAGGGGTGAGGAACTCCAGAGACCCCACAGTCCAATAGACTTCTCATGGGGTTGCACCACGATATAGCTGTGCCAGACCAGGGGACCCTTTCACCCTTTTGTTCTGTTCTTCCCCGGCTGTATGTCTTCTAATTACCTTGTGCCATCTCCAGAACTCATCAAACCTCTTCCTGAGTTCATTTAACTTAATGGCTTGGAAGAAAAGTGACTGAACAAGGAGCAAAGATCGTTTCCTGCCTGGTTAGTGGGTTGAAATGATTTACAGAGAGGGCCAGAGCCAGCACAAGGGACAGATCGGGACTGTGCAATAATGATAAATGGTGGAGAAATAAAGAGCAAAGAGGAAGAATAAAGAGGAATAAGGCCTTCTCCTTTTGGTGGCAGAGATGTTAGAAGGATCCATCTGCCTGTTAGAGCATAGCTTCAGTTCTGGGCCCAGAGCTGGAATGCTGCTCTGGTAGGACTGGGAGCCCATGGGACACTCACATGGGTTATGGGGCAGAGCAAGCTTGCAACCCACCAGCCTGGGAGGCTGCACAGAACTTTCATTTCCAAAAGAACCTGGAGAAGTACCTGAAATCACAGTGGGACTGTATTTTGCTATCTTTATACAGACAAAAAAGCAACAACTGTGCAGTCTCTGGTAGAAGCCCTCTCTTACAATTGAAACTTAAAATGTTAATGTGCTTCAAGACTGTGTAGTCTCAGGTTCTCCAGCTGGTTTGTCAGAACTTCTGCTGCACATGAGAGATTTCATACCTGATCCGTATACTTCAGACATTAGGCTGCAGCTGACAGCCATCCCGTGGGCATGATACGCTGCAGGCTGGATGGATAATGTACCTTTTGGCCTGTCTCAGCAGTGGGCTGCCCAAAGCCACATGCTGCTGGCTTTCAGTAATACAAAGAATAAAGAACCCTTTTATAATGGGAATCCCCAAGATCACATCCCAGAGCATTGCAAGGCACTGTACAGCAGGTGGAAAGATGCCCTTGCTCCCAAATTCCCTATAGTCCAAGTCTAAAACAAAGAGATAGCAAATGAATACAGGCACAGAAGACAACATGATTGTTTTGAATCAGTGCTGGTCATTGTGATAGAAGTGCAGCTTCGGCACGCCACCTGCTTAGTTGTCAAGGTTTTTGGTGGAGATGACAGCAATGCTGGGCAGGATTTGTGGGACTACATCCAGATAGCTCTGTGGATGTTTGGGTGTAGGTGTCTCCTATGTATTGAGGCAACAGGCACAAAGCTGCTTGGTTGAAGGTTTAAAATGTAATGGCAAAGCTGGAACTAGATGGCCAGTCAGGGCAAAAGCCAACAGTGCCTGAGAGATGGTGATAGCAAAGGTGGGAGTTTGAAAGTGAAGATAAGCACAGTAATATAATGTTTGATGTGACAGAAGAGGACGAGGAGGCAGTGCAAGGAATCCGGGAAATGGGCAATATGATTGAGATGAAGAGCTGAGGAAATTATCTTTCCAAGGGCATTCCAGCCAGATAAGAGCCAGACAAGACAATATTTGTCGAGGGCAGAGCACAGAACAAGCCTTGAGGTATAAGATAATAGGGAAGGAGAGCTTGGAGGAGAATTTGAACTTTCTGGGGGAGAGTTGTAGCTGTCCTAGAGGTGCATTGCAGAAGGAGTCTGCAGAGACCAAAGTTCTGCTTGTAAGCAGACTAACACTATAATATTTATATTTTATGGATCTTATAAAATCTACTTGGCTTGGGGAGATTCTCCCATCCTTCAGTAGCACAGCTGCCATCTAGCACAAAGGTCTTTCACCTTGAGTCATTGGGTTTTCTGTGTGTTTATTTCACTGCTTCTCTCACTAAGAGCTACAGCCAAAACTGGTATATTGCCATAATGTTCCCATTATTTTTCAGCTGAATTGTTGTACAATCTGCTGGCTCTGTGTTTGCACCACTTTCTTGCATATTGGGCCAAATGCGTTTATTGGCAGCAGTTAAAAGAAGCGTTCCTCCTTCACATTGTTACTCGTGTCTTCAAAGCACCGGGGCTGCTTACAGCAGGCCTGCGTATTCCTTTGTGTTTTCACAAGCCGTTCTCTGCTCTGATGTAGCAGGCAAACCAAACTCGAGGCATAATTACAACATGGTTCATAAAGACAAGGATTTTTAATTTAATTCAAATGAGCACTGCAAGAATATTCACAGGAAGCTGACGTTGTGAGAGCTTGTCTGAGGAACGAGAGTCCAACACTTCCGCAGATCCACTTTGGGAAGAGAATCTGACAGCAAATGGCCAACACATCACTCAAAGTTAGGATCGCAAATAAAGGAAATGACTTCTGAAAAGATACTAGCAAAGCATTATTTATAGTGCCAATTGTCTGCAGTAGAACAATTTCCTTTCGTTTCTTGCAGAAAAGATCCTTCTCTTGATAATCACACATCCTTTTCTGCAGAAGTGTAAAATTGTATAGCTTAGAAATCACAGTGATATAATAGAAAGCTGTTAATTGTTTCCTGATGCTCAGGAGGTAATTAATTTATACTTTCCTCTAGCTGAAATTAATCTATTTTTAGTAGGATGTAGAAAGTGTAATTTCTAGCTTAAAGTGCTATTTTGGTGCTCGGTCAGTGGAAACAGAACAAGACTGTGTTGTGAAGAAGCTAAAAGTAGCTTTATGATGCACAAGTTCCAAAAGATATTGTACAAATACAACTTGGAGAATTATTTGGGGCTTACTGCTGGGTGCACCTATGTAAATGAGCGAATGTAGGAAAGACAGGGAGAGTCCACCTCAAGGTGCACAGGGATAGGACAAGAGGCAGTGAGTCCGTTTTGCACGGGAATGTCTAATTATACAACTGGAAAAAAATAATCACCATGATGATAAGTCAAAAAATGGAATAGGGGCCTGGAGAAGCTCTGGAGTCGCCATTGTTAGAGATACTCAAGCCTTGACTCAACTTGTGACTTAACCTAAGATTTACACTTACGTAACTAGTACCAACCTGACTTGCTTTGAATGAAGGTTGGACCAGATGACCTCCAGACCTCCCTTCCAACCAGAATTATTCTCCGTTTTGTGAAAACGTGGTGTCATGTCATATGATTTTAGCTGTGGTGACTGATACTACCAAGATTTTGTTACCAGCTGATAACCAGCGGTTATTATCCACTCAGTTGTACTGGTGGGAGGGCTTGTGAGAATAATTCCTAACCTTCTTCAGTGCAAAATCATCTGGGTTGGTTTGTACAACTCATGCAGTGGCTGACAGTAGCACTTCTTTCACTGTGCCCAACTTTTCAGGCAAATTTAAGGACTAGGAATGTATCTATTTCCAAGTGAACATCCAAGAACTTCTTGAAATCTGTTGATTTCCAAAACTGGATTTTAATGATGAATGTGAACGTGATAATGTGGTTCTGTTGACCATGCTGTCTTAAGTTAGGCCAGGATTTTTTCCTCACATCATGTGAGATTCATGAGGTGCCAACATTGCAATTCATGCCACTGCCAGGAGAGCTTTCTTAAGTGGATACGAAGAATATCTGAAGAACTTGAGGTTAGAAATTGGGATTAGAAACAAAATGCATGTACTTAGGCTGTACTCAGGTTTTATATTAGTGCTCAAAGGGTGAGAATAGAAAAAAGAATGGGGGTTGTGTACGGAGTAGTACATGCTGGAAGGCTAGTCCATCACTTCAGTGCCAGAAATCACTCTGGTTATGTCATGTTGGCATTACGAGTGGAACAGTAATCCCAGGGCAAACCACCTGCTCCTCCTTTCTCACTGCCTGCATGGTGATGAGACAAGTAGATAGAGTGCTCTCAGGTCATCTCACATAGACGTGGTGCACAAAGTGCCCAATTTGGCTGTTTATTTGTGTGCATAAATAGATCCCTATCTTTCCATAGTCCCATGGCTCCAACTTTGCATGTGGAAAATAGAATCGCAGTCTCCCTTTAAAGGAAGGAAGGTATTAGAGCTGTTAACACTTTCTTCCCTTGTAGAGGCATGTCTCATCTGACAATCTGTTTGGAAGGTGTGTCCTTTTGCCCTTTCAGATGTGGTGAAGGGTATACTAATAGATCGGTCACGTGCACCATACTTAACCTGTTTTTAATAATTACATTAAATATGCACAAAGCAATGAGATTTAATGCTTTCTGTTTGTACTGTTTTGCTTTACCACAGTTCAGCAAGGCCTACATCCTTCAAAATATTTCATAATGGGGGAAAATCCAGTCATTTTGGCTTTCTATAAAGTAGTGGTTTTTCCAAATGCTATACTTTGGGCCTACTATAATGAATCAAACAGTGGTGTTTGCAAGATAATTGCTTGCATTCACTCTGTTTGGCTGCAGAGGGGCTAGAGCCGCTCCAAACTAATATATTAAGAACTGCATATGATTTTTTTCTCTTTTGTTAAATCTGTAAATCAACACCAGCTGAAACAGTGTATTCTACATAATTTCACATGAAATATGTTTGTGCTTCATGTTGCTTCCTTTTCTGATGAATATGGAACATCTGAGTTTGTACGAGGCCAGCAACAGCAGTACTCTGGGGAAACACATTACTGGGGCAAAGGAGGAAGAAAAAGGGATTGCGTAAATTGTTCGGGAGAAACACAATAAATATGGAAAGAAAATTTTCCTTAAATATATAGTGGCTGGGGAAAACATCCAGTGGACGAGTATTGTGACATTTTGTTGCCGGCTGAAGTCTGTACACAGCACATCTTTTCAGGCAAAAAATCATTAGAAAATGATAGACTTGTGGAAAACAACCCCAGATGCATGTTGGCCACCTGGTCAATGATTTCTGTTTTAAGTGGCCACAAACCTGCAGTTTCAGCAGTACATATATATGCACAGTCTACGTACATGTGGACCAAAATCCTGTATATTCTGCATTCAGAAAGCCCCTTGTAATTACATTCAAATTAAGACCTAATTGGCAGTGTTTGTGTTGTGCTTTGATAGCCAGGGCGAGGAAAGGACTAAACCATGGCAGGCTTGTTGGCATGCCTCCTTGTGTCAGGGTGGCTGTGGTGAGAGTCTACCTGCCATGTGGTCTACCTGCCATGTGGCATGGTCTACCTGCCCCGCTGTGGTTGTTCCTACCATCTGAGGAGTGAGCATACCCTTCCTACCTGCAGATCCTGCCTTTCTTCAGGAGCAGAGATGCCAACACTTCTCATGAATAAGCGAATTGGTCTTAGGAGTAACACACAGCACTGGGCCATTTATGCCGATGAGAGGCGAATACCTGAGTCCACGTGACGGCACAGTGCAGGCCTTGGCCTCTTGCCTGCTCTTCTCATGTTGCCCATGTGAAGCCTGTCTCAAATGATCAACATGTCTTCTGGATTTACATTCAGGCCTGACCCAGAGTCTTGGAAATGAGGAGACATTTCTTCTCAGAAAGAGCAGTCCGCCATTGGGATGGGCTGCCCAGGGAGGTGGTGGAGTCACCGTCTCTGGGGGTGTTCAAGGCAAGGTTGGACGTGGTGCTCAGGAACATGGTTTAGTGGGTGACATTGGTGGTAGGGGGATGGTTGGACCAGGTGATCTTGGAGAGTTTTTCCAACCTTAATGATTCTGTGATTCTATAAACACGACCATATTGCTGTAATCTAATCCTACCAACATTCAGCTATGGCTGATATCGTATGTAAAGCCAGTGCTGTTACGTGGTGAATAAGGATCAGGATGCACGTTCTGAGCTGTTAATGCAATAATAAGACACAGCTTGAATTTGCTGTCAGAGCACATAAATACCTGTTCACTGAGCTTTCTGCGTGTGGAGAGATAATTTTGCCTGGAATGAGAAGTGGCAAACACATGGCCCAGCAACGGGAGCAGGCCGTTTAGTGGAGCAAGCAGGACTTCTCTGGGCTCCTTATTTATTATTTTAAAGAAAAAAAAAATCCATTTCATTTTAAGAGCAGGGGAAAAACACTTCTGTAATATTTATCTTTTCAAAGCTCATCTACTTGTGAACATTTAACAAGGCTTAATCAAACATGACAAGTTCCTTGATAGCAGACTGACAGAAGGAACTGTTCATGGAGCAGTTATGCAGCAGCTGCGTATCTTTTCATATCATCTATCAGATGTAGAAAACTGCTGAGCTCAACCAAAGAAACCATTCCTGGAATTTTTGTAAAAGTGAAATCCTTTGAATATAATCAGTCTTCAAATGTATTTTTATTGATACATTTTCCTTAGCGATGAAGCTCTTCATTAGCGTGCCAGCATTTAGGGATGAGTAACTGCACGCCATTGACTAATTCTCTTAAATTTGTATAACATAATAGTTCAAGTTACATGTTTGTATGGCCTAGACAATGTAAGAGGTTTAAGGCAGATAGGATTTTTTTTACAATTAAAACTTTTGTGGCAGAGAGTGATCGTTTTGTGTTTAAAAAATAAATGCAGTAACGTTATATTGCCGAATTGCTGAGTAAAATCATTGTTGCCATTTGGCAGAGATGCATTTGGAACTAATTTAATGTACTCTGGAGCAATCGATAGTTTTCCGAAACATTTTTCATTTTTCTCTGGAGAAGGAGATTCATTTGTTCTTCTTCATTTGTCACTTCTTATCAAGCCTTAGTGGATGTTACAAGTTTCTCTTTAAGAAAAGCATATATAAATGAGCAGAATGTTAATTAGGATTATACTGCTTTGTTGCCTCCAGCTGGCAGTGAAGGTCATACTGGCTTGTATTTTACACTTAAAGCAATGTTTTTCTTAAGCAAACGTGACAACTTAAGGGAACTCAAAAAGGCTGTAACATGAGTCTACTTAGGCTTCTATCCCGTTTTGATTTATTTACTTTAATAATTGCATACTTTATAATATTTCAGTAAAGAAGATTTTAAAAAATAAATCATATGCCACTATATAAAAATTAGACAAATTCCAGACTTAAATAGAGCAGGGTGAGAATGACTGTACAGCCAGGCAGTTTGTGGTAGCTTCTCAAGATCTTAGATGAGGGCTGGAAAGTTTCTGCAAACCAGAAAAGATTTGGGCCTCAGTGGGATGAGTGGGTGTTGTACGTATATCAGTAAGCTTGTAGGATTTCCCTCAGATGTTGTTGGAAAGCATGCAATGAGTTTGGTGTTGACTATAAACTAGTGACGGGCTAGTTTAATACCTGTCCCCCCAGTCAGCTACATAAGGACCGGTGCATATTTGCACAGTAAAAATGAAAAACAAGTAGTACTGTGCTCCCAAACCAAGAAAGCATGTTCACAAGTGTGGACATTTCTTGCCATACTGACAGCTCATGTGCTTTGGCAAGCGGATGAAGAATGGCAGGTGTCACAGATTTATGGGAAAGTCATATGCTCCCAAGCAAAACCCTCAAACGTAAAGTGTTTATTCTTCAAGAACAATAAAGAACATTTTTGTGAGTTATGTGTGATTACATACCTCAAAATATGTATTTCACAGAATCACAGAATGGCCCAGGTTGGCAGGGATCTCTGAAGATCATCCAGTCCAACCCCCCTACCGAGCAGGACCACCTAGAGCACGTTGTGAGGGATGGCATCCAGGTGGGGTTTGAATATCTCCAGAGAAGGAGACTCCACAACCTCTCTGGGCAGCCTGTCCCAGTGTTCTGCCACCCTTCCAGTGAAGAAGTGCCCCCTCATATTCAGCCAGAACTTCCTGTGCTTTACATTCATGCATATGGATTACTTAGCCTATTGAATAATGCTGCATTCACATCATTGCACATCATCAAGAATGGAATTAAGACTACGTGATGCCTTCCTTATTATCATTTGACTTTGCAGTTACCTTACAAGGCTTGGTGTCAACAAAGCCTGCCTCCCCCGCTGCCTCACAAATACTTCCCTGATACACAAATACTCTTAGACCCTCCTGCACACACACTTCAGATTACACACTTAGAAATTAATGCTCTACAAGGCTAATTGTATCTATCAGCCCATTAAGTGAAACCACATGCCCTTTCTTATGTGAAAGCCAGACCTCTATGATGTGTATACCTTTGTCTCTCCTGGAAATTAATAAAAAAATTAGTGAGCCCTTTTAAGATGGTTTCTGTCTGCATAGCCACTTCTGCTTAATTTAAACAAGGAAATATTTTTATTTATTTATTTATTTTTTCAGCTGCAATAGGGCTTTGAAAAGTCAGTGAATCCTGGTACAGTGCATTCAAAAGCCAGCCTCTGATATTCTTTCTACCTGTAGTGTTCCCAGGGTTGCTTACAGAAATCAGGGTAAGTCCTGTAATTATAAAATGCAGGAGGGTCTTCTGCAGAGTACTACAATACAGAAGCCTTTAATATGTTTATCACACTTCTCTAAAAGTTAGGTGAGATCTTGCTTCAAGTAACAAATTGAAAATTTTGCTCCAAAACTTTGTTTAATTTTAACCTTAGCATCCCTCAACATCAGTTAAGTATTTTTCCTTGCCCTCAGCTTTTAACTCACCTGGAAGATTATAGGCGCAGTTATGTTCCTCTTACTTTTTGTTTTGTAAGGCTAGACTCCCAGACCAGTGTGTTGTTTTTTTTTTCCAGCTCCCAAGACTGGGTCATCATTTCTCCTACCAGCACAGCACTGCTTCACTGTATCTCTTTGGACTTATCATTCTTGAATGAGGATGGCACAAATGATACACAATGCTTAGATGATGCCTTGCAGTATCACGTATGATGACAGAAACAGCTTCCCATTATTCCTGGAAACATCTCAGTTACTACAACCTATGAACGCCTTTGGTTTTTGCATGGCCCCAGAGTATCGATAGCTTATAGTCGGTGGCAGTTCATCCACTACATATTCAACTGTTTCTTATTCTGTCTTGCTTTCAGCTTCTAGGTTCACAGTTTTCAGCAGAACTTTTTATTGTTAGTTCATGACCTTGCATTTTATAGTCTTACCTGTACCTGCATCTTAATTTCTTGCATTGTGAAGGTCATCCAGTTGCATTTTAATCACTTCTGGGTGTTCCAGTCAAATGAATCATTACTTTCTGTGTTTAAAAATTTGCATCAGTTGCAGCTTTATTTTATAATTTAGTGGTCAACCACTGGATTTCAACAGACTTCTGGGTGACAGTGGAAAAAAATCACTCAAATCATGTCTTGTGTCAGGGCTGCCACCTATATATTGCAATATTGTAGTATTTCCAGACATATGAGGTAAAAAAAGCATGAATCAGTAGCAAAATACGGTAAGATTATTTTTACTTAAAGCATTTCAGTATAGAGTGCCTCTTCTATTCAGTATTTTTTCAGTTAGTGCTTTCACAGCTTCCTTCAAAATAAAAATAAAGCCTTGTTATACCAAACATGAAAAGGAGGCTATTCATTTAGAACATGAAGAGACAAACAAAGTGGGAAGTTTTTAATACAACACAGTGTATACTGAAAGAGTAGTGCAGCTATAATCATTTTAAGATGAACCTACATATTTCTTGGAAGTGAATAAAAAGTCTTGAATCATAGCCCGAATATAACATTCTGATTGCTATCAGTGGTACACAGCACTAAGTATTTTATTACTCATTTTATTACCTGTCAGGTACTGGCTATTTATGCTTACTGACGTTCGTGATTACACAGCCCAGTAATTGGATACCTCGCCAGCTGCTATTTAGAGTTTTGTGTAGAGAGGGAAGAAAAATTGCTAAAAGCAATTGAGATATCACTGCAGCATTATTGATGATGAAGGCAGAAAAACTTTTACTTGCTTTCAGCGGGGCTGCTGGGAACTGCTGGAAGGGGTGCAAACAGATGGTGCCCCTCTGAGGAGGGCAAAATTTAGGGGAGCCATCGCTGTGCCACTGGAGGAGAGCTCCTGCAGGTCTGTGGTGCTCAGGCTGAGAGCAGCCGTGCCTGCAAGGACTTTGGGACCGTGGGTACCCAAAGCAATAAAACGTCTTGCTAAAACTATTTGTCTCTCACTGACAGGGTGGGAGAAGTACCACAGCTGCACCCGAGATAAGCCTAATTTCAGTTCTCCCATGGATTTCTTGGGTTAACTCGTCAGATAGCAGTACCTCTGGCTGCAGTGCTGGCCTGTTCAGTGCTGCTGTGCTCTGAGGGTGTTACGGACCTGCTGTTCCCTAGGGCAGTGGGAGATGGGCAGTGGGAAGGCCTAGTTTGTTTCTCAGGTCTGAAATCTCCTGCACGCGGTGCAGGAGTCACACGCAGCTTTTCCCTGTGGTAAATGTAAAAGAAACCTCAGCCTTGGTGCTTAAGGGACATCAGCCTGTTGTTTTTTTGATTCCTTAGCCCTTAGGACACAACGTGCTTCCAAGAGAGAGGTTATGGCCCAGCTGTGCTTTCTGGCACCCAGAGCCCTCGTGTCCCTGCTGCAGCCTCTCCTACTGACTCCAGTGCCGCAGCCCTGCAGTCCTGCATCCTGTTCCTCATTCTCCTGTCGGTCTCTCCAGGTTTCCAAGTGGCAGTGACAGCAGTAATAGCTGTAGCTGTAGGGCTTAGGCTGTTTAACCCATATTTGCCCTAGTTAGCATTTCAGAGGAACATTTGCTTCCCCTAGCCATGCTACCAAGATAACAAGTCTACATTCTCTGACAGATTTTAGTTTTATTTTTTTTTTAAAACTGACCTTCCAGGAGTCCTACACTGTTTCTTCCTCTGTTCTGTCTATGAAATACTTAGTTTATTGAGACTGATTTTTGTCAAAAGTCCATGAGAGTTGTTGGGCTTCTGATTACTGTGTTAATCCAGTCAAGGGATGTCTGTAACAACAGCTGTCCTGCGGTTCCTGGTCTGCACTTTGAAACTGCGGTGGACTGGCTCTTTTGGGGATCCACATAGCACTGTCACATGGATTAGGGACATGGTTTAGTGATGGGCTTAGTAGTGTTAGGTGGTGGTTGGACTTGAGGATCTTAAGGCCTTTTCCAACCTAAGTGATTCTGAGATTCCGTGAGAAACACAATTGTATTTGACCTGCTTGTGAAGGAGGAGATATGTAGGCTCCTGAATTTTGAGCGCTTCCACCCCAGCTGGGGTGGAGCAGGCAGACTTCCACTTTCCTTATGACTGGGGCAGGTGAAATAAGAACTTGCCTGCAGTTCATGTTCTCTTCTTTGTAAAGCCCAGATTTGTGCTTTCCAGTGGGGAAGAAGCACTCAAGGTTAAAGTGCGTGGGCAGTTAGAAGTATTCGTCACGTTTGTATACACGTTTTAATTAAAAGTGAAATGGAAGTGGCTGACTTGGCAGGCAGGGAGATTAGCAGCTTTACAGCTTCATGTGGACATGAGGGGATAGTGTCATTAGAACTGTAGCCTTGTGAGATGCTGACTCTCCGTGCTTCTCTAAAGAGAGGAGAAGAAATTTTGTTCAGATCTGGTGATACTGTTGGACTACTGTCAGGCAGGGGTATGTCACAGCATGAAGAGAAGAGCGGAAGGCATCAGCAGTCCACTGTACACATTCCTTTCCCTTACAAAGTCAAACCCTAGAAAAATGCCTACATAGATGTTCCAGAACTTGACGTAAATGTTGTCTAAAGATCCTATTTGCATTCACTGTTTAAACAGCTCGACAATATTATGATGTGGTGTTTTAAATGAAGACCAGATACAAGTTCAGATAATTGCACCTTTGAGTGCAAATTCTTAAGAATGCAACTTTGGTTTTGTAAGCAGTCTGTACTTTTGTGACAGATCAATACAAACACATGGATCATATTTCCTAGACACACAGTCTAGAGTAATTGCCACGGAGGCTATGGGCCTAAATTACTGGATTGAACTTGTGAGTGGAAAGAGTCTCTCCAAGAGATGTCATTTTGATTTCATCCTAGACCCTGTGCCATGCTCCCCAGAGCTTACTTTGACCCCTGGCCAAGTCAGTAGGGTATTGTGAGTATTGAGGACGTCCCTGGGCATGCTCAGTGACCTTATTACCTTCCAAATTTATAAACAAGGACTTCATAAAAGAAGCATCCCCGCTATCTTATTGGAAGTCACAGAAGCACTGCGGGATCGTCATTTCTTTGGAAGCTTTGGGCTTTCCTCCATGCGCCAAGAGGCAGTTAGACTGAGATCTCTCCATCTGGCTCTGTGCTCTGGCATCTCCTCACATTGACGGCATGGCTGTGGGCAAAAAGAAACAGAGTTAGACACAGTGATGAGAACTGATAACCAGAGATAATGTGAAGACACCCTCTCGAGCACTATTTCAGATGATAGCGTTTCTTCTCTGCCACAGACACCAAATCAGAAATATCTTCATCCTATTTCCAGTACGACCCTGTGTTGTAAAGGGTGTTTAGCTCCTGTGAATATCAAGTAACAGAACTCAGTGACTGCAGAGCTGAAGCATAAATAGAAAGAGGAACAAGCAGCAGTGAACCGCTGACACTTCAGCTGAGACTTGGCAAGCCCATCTGGAAATGCTTGTCCCAGCAACAAACATCACATTTGCACAGTACCTTCATGATTGCCTCTGTGTACAAAGTTTATATCATCACTGACCTACTTTATTTATTTATTTATTTATTTTAATGCCGGCAGTGAAAAGGCAGAAGTTTAATGTGAAGGGAATTACAATTCTTAAGTATTTCATGTCATGCTGTATTTTCCTATGTGCGCAAACATTGCCATATGCTCACTTAATCTGTAATGAACTGAGCCTGCAGCTGACCTGTGTGTTAACTTCCAGTGGGAATCTGGCTCCTAATGCCATCTTTTGGTAAGTACCTACCTCGTGCTGTAGACAGGTCATGCAAACGTGGAGAAAACTCCTTTAGGAAAAAAGCCAAATGTTGTGACCTCTGCGAGGATAGAAGATTGCTCTGTTTCCCATAGAAAGGAGACATTCGACTTACTGGTGCAGCACCTCTGATGTCATCTGAGAAGGGGTGCAGAAACATCGTGATCTTAACTGTCATCAAATATCCTCATCTTTGGCAAGATGTTTTTTTCTATCCACTTATTCCTGTCACAAAGGATGCTGTGACTTGCTTTGCTTGGAAATAGGTAAATCTTCTCTGACAGAAATTCCGGATGTATGAAACTTGTGAATGAGCTTGAAGATGGCAGAAACCACCTTCAGTGCTCTTCCCTTCTGTGCATCACTATTAATTTCGAAGGGATCTGGTGTGGCTCAGCACAGAGTTCGCCTGGAGGTGGTAAAGCTGCAGAAGTGGAATGCATCCTGGCTGCCAGGGCTGGGGCTGGGCCGTACGGACACGGTCGCTGCAGCCAACTGCCTGCGCCGGAGCAGGGAGTAGTGCAGCTGTACTGTGCGAGCGTGCTGGGACTCATCAGCCGCGGCTGCGGCAGGACGTGCCTCATGCCATGGCTAATTAGAGCATCAGTGTACATTGTTCAGTAATTAGTAAATTCTGCTAAGAATAGGCATTTTTAATGGTCTCTTCACTGGTATTCTTCCATTAAAAAAGATAAGTAGTTCTATAATTATGCATTCTGTGATATGTTTGAGACATATATACACAAAAATATATGTGCAAACATATATATATGATGTATGTACACATATATGTGTGTGTATGATTACATACATGTGTGCATATGTGTGTGTATCATTGCTTCTTACTGGTTAAAAGAAGGGAATGAGCAGAGCACAACGGCAAAGCCATATAGAATCATAGAATCACAGAATCATTAAGGTTGGAAAAGCCCTCCGAGATCACCTGGTCCAACCATCCCCCTACCCTCAATGTCACCCCCTGAACCATGTCCCTGAGCACCACGTCCAACCTTTCCTTGAACACCCCCAGGGACGGTGACTCCACCACCTCCCTGGGCAACCCGTCCCAATGCCTGACTGCTCTTTCTGAGAAGAAATGTCTCCTCATTTCCAACCTGAACCTCCCCTGGCACAACTTGAGGCCATTCCCTCTAGTCCTATCACTAGGTACCTGTGAGAAGAGGCCGACCCCCAGCTCCCCACACCTTCCTTTCACATAGCTGTAGAGAGCAATAAGGTCTCCCCTGAGCCTCCTCTTTATACCATGCTGCCCATTAAGTGTCAGGATCCAAACTACTCCCTACACATTTTTACTGAGCTTGGCTACAGTAAATATAGGGACAGTATAGGATGTACCAGGGAATGGCAGATGAATTATTCAGAAAATTACCAAGAAGAGCGGTAGGCTTTTTGTCTTTTCATGTGTAGAAACTGGGACTGGACAGTGTTCTGCAAGGTAGATGTTAGCCAAGCACAAACTACTAGACTGAAGAGAGGGAAGTATCTGGGTGAAAGATTTGATCTGTGGTCCAGTCGGTGACATCAGTGCTGTCTTCAGCCAGCATGTTGGCCTTCTGTGGGTTTTAAAAGCAAAGTGAG
Source organism: Oxyura jamaicensis (assembly GCF_011077185.1). Classification (NCBI taxonomy): domain Eukaryota; kingdom Metazoa; phylum Chordata; class Aves; order Anseriformes; family Anatidae; genus Oxyura; species Oxyura jamaicensis. The sequence continues at coordinate 145,295,924 of NC_048894.1, forward strand.
ACTCTTGTGCAGCCACTGCCTGTGCAAAATCCTTACCCATAGGTTTGGAGAAAGATGCAACAGACCTTAAAAAGCATTATTTTCCCTAATGGAAAACAAAACGCAAATTTCTTGTACCTGTGAGAGCAGTTTCTTCCCAAATGAGTTCCTGATTCTTTGTTTCTTAAGCACAAATTGTGATTTTTCCATTTTCATGACTTTTTCTGACAGTCAGTAAAGAAAATGCCTTATGGCTTTTCACCATGTAACATCGTTCCTGACTAGCCCTGAGCACATTTACTGTGAAACAGGAGCACAATGCTTCAGGTTAGCCCTTTCCACACTCCACAGGAGGAAGGCACTTTTATTTGGAGCAAGAGTCCCCGCACATTATTCATTAGCACCAACTCCTGTTTAGACAAGGCCCCAGGAAAACTGTTCTGGCATGCACGCATGCAAATGCAGACTGTCTCTGTTTGTTGTAAGAACAAATACGAGCCAGAGATATCAACGTGTACATATTAAAGGGTTGCATGTGCCTGTTCCAGTTCACAGGGAATGGCTCAAATGCTTTGGTTCTCACATCATATCCCACAGGTAGCAGAGACCGTGGTCCCAAGTGCAAAATCCAGCATGTTACCTTGAATAACGTAGGGAATTACATATGGGTGATGTACTGGTGTACACAAGATTGTTTTCTGGAGATAAGGTCCAGTCCAAGGGGTTGTTGAATGAAGGTTCCCCCATGGCCCCTTGCTGTTCACCCTTTTTCTTCTCCCCTCAGACTGCTCAGCTTTGGTAAGGGAGCTAATTTTCCTGAGCAGCTCTTGTGAGAAACATCTTGTAGAAAGAGAAATGTGCCTAGTGTCAAGTGATATCTTTTCCAGTCATAGCATGGACTAGCAGATGAAAAGTGAGTAACGTTACTTACAAGGAAACCTATGAGGGCTTTTGATGAAAAGCTCATTTCCAGATGCCAAGGGATAAAGAATTTACCACTTCACTTGATCCTTGGTTCCAGTGTATAATCGCATTCTGTTACATTTTTCCCCCTTTTTATCCCATTTGATTTGGCTCCTGATAAATATGACTGAACACTGACACGTTTTTTGAGTTCTGGCCTAAACTTTTGATCTATGTACTGCAATGTAAGCTCAATAACTTCATCTGAGGCGGTTCCATTTGTACTGTGTGCTAGGCACAATTTCAATTTATTGAGCTACTTCTCCTCCATAAAATTTAATGTTTAGCAGATTCATAGGGGTGAGGGAGCCTGACAGGAAGGAGAGCATACACCAAAAGGGAGAAAAAACAAATTCCCTTTTTGTTCTTTATTTCAAATAAATTAGCTGGAAGTAATTCAGTATGTACACGATGGCTATACGCTGCAGAGTAAGTTCCCACTTTCATTTGGAAATTGTACGTAAATATTTTTTTCAGTTTTTTTGAAGCTTTATGTGATAATGTTCTGTTTGACTTGATGATTTTGTAACCTCTTAGCAAATTTTGATCCACTTTTGCCAGTGGGTGGAGACAGTTAAGATAATGAAATTTCTATGAGTTACATGAATGTAAGCAAAAGGGTATTGAGAGAGACCGTATAATGCTCTGAGTAAGAAAGAAGGCTGTAGAAGGACCCCGTATCTTTTGACAGGACAAAGAACTTAAAACAGTTGAGACTACCAAGTGCAGGAAAGCCTTCAGCCAGAATTTAAGACACAAGTACTCAGTTTTGGTGCTCTTGGCTCCTGGCTTGTTTACAGAATACCGTACCCCTCTTGGCACACCCCAGCAAAGGATTTCATAGAACCAGGTTTCCCTTTTGTATCAGATGAACACCATTCATTAAGACTTGACTGAAAGGTGGGTTGAGCTGTCTACGTATGTATTATATGCTCTTTCCATATCTCTGTTTTTCTAGATGATTGTGCGGCATAAGACTTGATGAACATTAACAAAACCTGAAATGTATTCTGAAAGTAAAGCTCAGTCAGAAATACTGATAATTACACGTTCTATAATTAGAGCTGTGTAGGCTTTTCTTTCTAAGTATGGCAACAGCTGTTAGAGCACATCTGGAAAATATGCTTTAAGCAAAGATATTTTAGCTCAGAGGTTTTCATGATGCTTGTGATATTTACCAGTATTTCTTTCCAGAGTACTAATCTGATTTATTAGTGTTTTTAATAAAAAAATATTTGTTTTTTAATGCTTCCAAAAGCTGGTTTAGAATTCATATCACGGATTGGGCATTCCTCTGTAGTTCAAGGCTGAACACTGCAAAACGAAAACATTGCTTTGCTACTATTTTTAGGTAGAAGTTTGTCTACTGCGCTAATAACACTGTCAGAAAAATAATTGTTTCACACTAGAACCATGTTGAGAGGCCAATTGGTCTCATGGCGGGACTCCTACTCTGTGCTTCCCGTGACCCAGGTTAACACCCTTCTGTGCTGTAAAGAAAATAGAGTTGTTGCTCCTACAGTTATTACAGCATCACTCAGAACTTCACTGAAGTTGGTGAAAGTATTTACATGGTAGGACCTGGACACTTGGAAATGAACAGCAATATTTCTGCTTGTGGTAGGAGCCCAACAGTTGTGGCTTCAACATTTTCTTCTTAACTGCTGTGTACATGCCTGGCACTGCAAAAATTGGATGAATAAATTTATTAATGAAAATCAAAAAGAAATGAACAAGAAAGTAGAAAGCTAAACAACTTAAAAAAAAAAAAAAGCAAAAAAAAAAACCTCTATCCATTCATTTATTGATACAGATGTTACTCATTATATTTGTTTGGAAAAAAGTGACTGAAAATAAAGATGAGGAACCCAAAGACCTTTACTAACCTAGCCAGGATTTTGCATTCTGACCTAAGTGTCTCAAAATCAGCCAGCCTCCTTGCTTTCATTATAACAAGGGAATTTTGCAGATAGATAGCATTTACCAATAGCTTGCAGAGTAAGAAATAGGTTTCCCTTTACTTAGACTAGGAGGCAACTTTTTTGTGCTAGATAACATTGTGTTGAAACAGCTTTGTGACTGAATTTTACATCATAAATGCTGTACTTTTGTAGCTGGAGGCAAAATGCAGTTACCCCAAACAATGAAAATACTACATCTGAAAAAATGCATGAGGTTTAAAAAAGTCTGTGGCAGTGGTACTGCAAAATGAAAGAGTGACATGGAACAGATTAGCGGCAACGTGGGAAAATTAATTCCAAATTATTGACAGTTTAATTAACAGACAGGAAGCATTTTAATGTGCTTCATATGCTCTGCTGTTCTTCATTTTTTAGTCTTTTCCACCGGACAGAAAGCCAGTTTTCCCAAGGGCGGGGTTTGAAATGGTACCAATTGGTTTGTGGGGATTGCCAGCATGGGTGGAAGGCTCTTTTCCCCTTGTGTCCAACAGCTGCAGAGCCCTTGGGGTGAGCCAGGCTTGGGTGCACTGGCTCAGCTCTTTTCCCAATTTTGCTGGTGGCAGAGGTTCTTTGAGCACGAAATTCATAGGGTGATTTTCAACCCGCAGGCTCCGACTGCACGAGGAGAAAGTCATTAAGGACCGGAGGCACCACCTCAAGACGTATCCCAACTGCTTTGTTGCCAAAGAGCTGATTGACTGGCTGATTGACCATAAGGAGGCCTCAGACCGAGAGACAGCAATTAAACTTGTCCAGAAGTTACTGGATCACAGCATTATCCATCATGGTAAGTGCAGTATCACTTCTCAGCTAAATTTTATTGGCTGTTGTAAGTCAAAGAGAAATCCCACTCCTGTTCTTCTCTTAGGTACAGGACAGGTAGGGTCCTTTCCCTGCTAGGAATGGGGTATTTGGCTTGAAGGGTGCTGCTCCACAAGTCCCTCTGTTTCCCCAGGTCATGGAGAGGCAATCAGGGTTTAGAGTTGTGTTCCCCATGTTGGCACAGGAGGGAAGTCCCTGCAGACCGTGCTGCTGCTTCCCTGCCCCCTCTGGCATCCTCAGTTGGATCCTGCCCCCTCTGCTGCCACCACAAGGCTCTGCCTGCTGCCCTCCCCTCCCTGCTCCCCCCTGCACAGCCTCGTCCTCTCCTGCCAGCTGAAAAACCCATCTGAAAAATCAGCCAGCAAATAAAAAAAAAAAGGTTGTCTGTCTTGCAGGGATTTGTTCTCCAGCTCTGTTCCTCGCACCAGCTGCACAAACATTTGTGCTGCTACAGCTGCAAGAAAGTTAGATGTCCGACTGTGCCCTGATTAATTTTCTCCTAAACTTGTCTGTTTGAGACCTGTTCCATTTAGCGTCTTGAATAACAATTCACGCTTATGAAAAGGAGGCTACCAAATCAGTGGTAGCATTTAGTTGCCTTTTAGTGCACAGAGGCTGGAAAGCACAAAAACAAAGAAGATTCAAGTCCTTTATTTCAAGTATCATTACCTATTTCAAAAACACAAAATGCACAATTTGTTTCTTTTTTTAATAGGAAACAGAGCAACTGCTAACAGATGACAGTTGACTTTATGCAGGGGTCACTATGTGCAGGGATACTGCTGCTATCAGCAATGCATTCACAACACCGTAATTAAAGGAAGAAATGCACATTCTGAACGTGTGCCACTTCTACAGCTTCTGCTTGGGTATTAAATTAAAATTCTGGGTTGTTATGGAAACTGGGACTCACGGTAGATAGTTAAAGAATAAAGTAATTATAGGGTATTCAAATCTGACTACTTAATCCTCTATTGAGAAAATGTCAGTGAAGAGTTGCATGGATGCCTGAGTGACTTAATTTAATTGAGCAATAGATATTTTATTTCTGAGTGCTTGTTTAAAACTTTAACAACCTTTAAATGGTTTCTACCTCAGAATCCAATTGCACACTGTAACTTTCATACAAATTATATACGTGTGTGTGTATATATTACACATAAAGCAGGTGTCTATTGAAAATTTTCATGCATTATGATTGAAGTTAATGAAATCGTTAGTGAAGTGAGAGAGGGCAAAGTCAGGTAGGTTTAATCAGGTTCTGCAGGGAGCCCAGAGCATTCTTTCAATACCAGCATCAAGTGCAAGCAGTACCAGCTCCTGCTGCACGTGAGCCCGCACGGGTGGGCCAACAGCTCTGCTACAGCCCCTTGCTTGGGATTGCCTTCCCATTAATTTATGCCCTTGCTGCAGCTCTCTTCTGGCATTTGCAGGAACCTGTCATCAGCTGGTCTCTTACAAATTCTTATTTAGTTCTTCTCAGTGTGTTCGTGTTGTACCTCCCATTTGCTAGCTGGCATGGCAAAGAGATTGAGACAATTTTAAGTGGGCAGAAGGCTTTGATTTTGACTGTTCCTGCAAGGAGACACAGCTTTCCTACAGCATTGTTTAACTGATACAAGTAGCATTAAGAGGTTTGCCAGTCCTTAAACCACTGGCTGCTCTGCACTGGTATCTTTTTAAACAAACTGTTTACATCAAAAGGTTTTCCAGGTATCTAACAGATGGATGCTTTTTTCGCTATTCATAGCAATAGTCATGAAACTGGTGAACACCAGTCCCTCTCAGCTAGAAATGTTGTTACCTGTCTGAAAGTTTTCTTCAGTCTTTCATCATTTATTAGAACTGTGTGTGGCTGTGTGCTAAGAAATACGGGAGGCTAGGCTCCACTCGTGCTTGCTTTGTAGTTCACCGGTGATACCTGCTAAATGGATTCTCAGCTCTTTAGCATCCCTATGAAGATTTTTTTTTTCATTTTACATTTCAGTTTGTGACGAGCATAAAGAATTCAAGGATGTCAAACTGTTCTACCGCTTCAGAAAAGACGATGGGACATTTCCGCTGGATAATGAGGTGAAGGTGTTCATGAGGGGACAAAGGCTCTATGAAAAGTACGTTGCATTCAGTATCCATCATCTGTCAATAACAGTACCACAGGAGACAAGTGATACTTGTTCCATTTTTGAATAGTCACAGACTTTCAAATCAAGCAGTGATGGGCCTGCATAATCCCATGACTTCATTGTGTAACCCTTCTGTCTTTCTCATTTCCCTTTCGCTTTTCTACCATGTTGACGTGTAGCATTTTGGGCTGTATGAGGTTCAACAAGGGTAAGTGCCAGTCCTGAACTTGGGGTACAACCCCAGGCAGCAATACAGGATGGAAAGCTGCCCAGTAGAAAGGGACCTGGGGGTATTGGTCAAGAACTGGGTGAATATGAGTTAACAGTTTGCTCAGGTGGCTAAGAAGGCCAGCAGCATCCTGGCTTATATCGGAAATAGTTTGGCCAGCAGGTCCAAGGAGGTGATTGTCCCTCTGTACTCTGCTCTGGTGAGGCTGCACCTCGAGTACTGTGTTCAGTTTCGGTCCCCTCACTACAAGAAGGACATCGAGGTGCTGCAGCATATCCGGAGAAGGGCAATGAAGATGGTGAAGGTTCTAGAAAACAAGTCTTAAGAGGAACAGCTAGTGGAGCTGGGGTTGTTTAGAAAGACAGAAAGAGAGGTTCAGGGGAGGCGTTATTGCACTCTACAGTGACCTTTAGGGAGGCCATAGGAAGGTGGGGATCAGTCTCTTCTCCAAAGCACTAAGTGATAAGACGAGGAAATGGCCTTAAGTTGCACCAGGGGAGGTTTAGGTTGGGTATTAGGAAACTTTTTTTCACTGAAATGGTTGTGGAGTATCGGAACAGGCTGCCCAGGGAAATTGTTGAGTCACCATCCCTTGAGGTCTTCAAAAAATGTGTAGATGTAGTGGTCAGTGACATGGTTTAATGATGGACTAGGCAGTGCTAGGTTTAAAGGTTGGACCAGGTGATCTTAGAGGTCGTTTCCAACCTAAATGATTCTATGTTTCCACGCTTCTATGGTTTTGTTTAAAATGAAATTGCATTTGTTATGTTATGTTGTCTGTGGTTTGTAAACACATCCTGTGTGATAACCCAATGTAAATTTTAGTCCTTTCACTCTGTTTTATACAAAAGAGTCACAAACAGATGATTGGTCATCTAAAATTGTAATCACAAGACCCAAAACTTCAGTACATAAAAATGTACTGAACAAGTGGCTACATATTTCTGCAACTCCATCTCTACAGTTTCACCAGGAGTTATGATTTTAAATAATGAGTGAAATTAATCTTTGCTGTTCCAGTCTGCAAAGCTTCTGCATCAGAGAGTTTACACTAAAAGCAGTTGCAAAAATAAACCTCAGCCAAGAACATCTAATTAAGATTTGAAATTAATGATTGTGCTGAGATACTGAATATCCCACTGGATTACTTCCGTCAAATAACTAGGCAGCTTAACCATGCTTCCCAATCTATAATTAATGACATTTTTATTCAGGATGTAGGGATTGTAAGGTGGCACTTTCAAGCAGAGTGAATAAAATGCATGTTGGCTTGTGCTACAAAGTAATGCAAAAGTTGTGGTGTGTTACTTACCAAAAAGCTTCAAGTACTGCTCTGGGCTGAATCCTGCCCACACTCTCTTAGTGAGACACTGAGTCCTCTGGCTGGAGTCGTTTGGTTTCCCTCCTGCAATAAATTAGCAACTGCACAGAGGAAGGTGTTAAGCTAAAGGCTGAAAACACAGCCATGACCCCCTGTTGAACAGCCCCTTATTGCTAGTGTGTCCCAGAGTTTTCCCGAAATGCCGCGCCATTGCCTATCCCTCCTGCTTCCCCTGCACAAGAGGGCAGATGCAAAAGATCAGCAAAACAAGGGAAGGCTGCCAACTGCTCTGTTCATTGCTGCCAGGGGACTGGGTGTGTTGTTGGAAGCGCCTTCGGAACAACTCGCCAGCTCTGCAGCTTTCCCCAAACCAGGGTTTTGGTATCTTCAGTTGAACTCTGTACCAGGTGTCAGGACAATGCCAGGTTAAAAAGCTGATGATAAATGCTGTTTTCAGGGTTAGAAGGCTATGAAGGGCAGTGTGGTGAAATAACAGTTAATATGAAATATATAAAAAAAAAAACAACTGTAAATGCCACTCCTTTTTGTTGCACCTGCCATGTAAAATTTAGAATCACAGAATCACAGCATGGTTTGGGTTGGAAGGGACCTTAAAGATCATCCAGTTCCACCCCCCTGCCATGGGCAGGGACACCTCCCACTAAATCAGGTTGCTCAGAGTCATTTCTGTGACTGTGACTAATTAAAGTAAAAATAAATTGGGTAAAACACAAAATACGCCACTGGGAAAAATTCTTCATTGGGTGCGCTGGGAAAGATGGTTGGATTGCCCATTTCCAAAATCCCCTGTGCTTTATGAAGCACAGCATTTGCTCCTTTAGTCTCTAACACACACTGCCCTCAGGCATAGCCTATGCTATGGGAGGTTGATTGGTGTGTCTAGGCTGCAACCTTGTTTTCAGTTTTTAGCTTCTGTGAGCAAAACCATTTTTTTTCTTGGTGAGGCTGATAACAGTCCCCTGCACAAAATGAGCCATGGTAGGAAAACTCTGTCTGCCAGCGTTTCTGCTCCCACCCCCATTTCTCTGCATGGAGAACCATCCCCAAACCAAGCTTTAGTGTCCAGTTCGCCCTATACTACACCGGCAGAATGGTGTTTATAAAGGGAAAGGATTTAATACCCAGACCAGCACCTATATCTAAATATAACTCATCCTCATGAGGTGGTTGCTCCTAGGCAACGTAAAGGGTTCAGAAACTTTTAGAACCAGCCCCAAGTGCTAAATATAGTGTAGCTTAAAAATACACAGCATTTCAAAACCGGTCTGTGACAGTCAACGCTAGTAAAAATTCTCCGTGGATCATTGGAAATATTTTGTATTCACGGGAGATAAGACTGCATACCTGGGCTGTTTGGGTTTACTTGTTTTCAGTAGCAAAGCCAGTCTGCAGAGCACTCTGATTTCATTACATCCCTATTGGCAACACCTTCGCAGTTTCATTAGATGCATTTTAAAGTCAAAATCTAATACTGAAAGTCAGACTAGTGCACAAAGAGCTCTGCAGTGAACTGTGCACATGGGTAATATATATCTTTGCTTATAGTGTTGAGAAAGAAAATATTAATTCAGCATAATTAAACTAGTAATTAAAAGGCAACAATTGGAGACAGTCTTCATGCACAGATGTGAAATCAGTTGCTAGTATACGCAACTTGTTTATCAGAATGCCTGTAGCCCTAATTTCAAGAGAAATGTGACTATGCCAAAGGAAATTTATGTGAACCCTTGATATTTTAAAATGTGTCTGAAGTTTTTTAGGTGTTGCTGGTCTTCACTAGGCTTTGCTCATTTAAGATATGCATTGTAATACTATTTCCTGCTCTTCCCCACCCATCACATCGGGGCTGGAGTACTGTTACATTCAGAAGCCAGAGTAGTTTGTGCTTGCCAAACACTGCAGACATTATCCAACATCTTTCATGCAAATTTTTACCCTCAATTGGTAAAATGAGCAAAATGATTTAGGAGGATCAGCAGCCTGCTGCATGGACAGAGGAGGGGATGCATTAGGCAGGTTCCCAGCATTCAGACAGCAGTGAGGGGTAGATGCCCTGTGCTCTCTCTGGAACAAGGGCCACCAGGGCTGTCTCCAAGCTGAGGAGCAACCTTCCACTGTCCCCCTTCTGTGTGACCACAGAGCTCCTTGTACCCTGTACTCTCCTCTCCATGGCACTACCTCCCTCACCTATTGTGACTGTCTTTGGTGGTTGTACGTGCCCGATTAGAAGATTTAAAATCAGTCTCTGACCATATCCTCCCTTCATTTGCACTGAAAATCATTGATCAGCTCAGATTCCCTGCACATCAATGCAAACTTTGGTAACCCTTTCTGTGAACGTGCTTTGAGTTTCATGTTTATAACTAGAGATGAAACCTAATGGATCACCTACCTCTTTAAAGTCTTCCTGAAAATTCTGGAACAGTTCGCTAGACCCAAGGATGGTATCAGTTTTCATGCTCTGCAGGACTGACCAAAGAGATTGGATGAGATAAGCATGTTTCCTGTTCAACAAAACCCTCCCCGCAAGTCTTACATAAATCCAACACAGACCTTTCATAGTTGGGTTTGTTTTTTTTAAATTCAAGTTGTGCAGGCACCATATTTTTATTATGTTTGCAGTTCTCATAGGCTTAGGTCAGGCGTACAGGATTGTTGTGTTTCTGGTGCAGTCAATTTTAGGAGCTACGAGTCATCTCATGACATTGACTTCAACTTCAACTTTCAATTAGATTTCACAGTGAAAAGTGTGATTTTTATGGTGTTAATTTCAGGAAATCATTCAGATAATTTTGAGACTGTGTTCTCTGAATCACTTTCATTTTACCTCAGCAGTGGTTAATTTAAATTTATCCTTTGGTGCAGTTATTTAGATAAAACAAAGTAAAAAAAATCTTCTGAAATGTTTTGTGTTTGGCTAAATACATTCCTTTCATGTAGGATAACACAAGTTGTAACAAGTAATAGGTTTTGACATTAATGGGCTCATGTTTTTTGAAACACACAGAAAATGGAAGAGAGAGAGGCAGTTTTCAATTTTGGCTAATGACAGGCCAGGTTTTGGCTGATGGATATTGGTACACTTTTGTTGACAGCAGCGGCGTTGCAGTGATTTACTTCAGTTAGCAATGGATTGCTGTTTCTGGGTTTGTAAAACTGTCAATTTGCCGTGTCTGTTTGTTCACAAGTCCAAATCCTTTGCAGTGCTATTCTGGGCAC